>NW_021604728.1:1682713-1695591 GCF_004785775.1 Grammomys surdaster
AGCCAAATCAAGCCAAATCAAGCCAAATCAAGCCAAATCAAGCCAAACCAAGCCAAACCAAGCCAAACCAAGCAAGCAAGCAAGCAAGCAAGCAAGCAAGCAACCAACCAACCAAGAAAATCCTACAAAAAGGGAATCTGCTGATGCCTGAATTCATCCTTAGAATAGTGAATAAATAGGACACAAGCATAGACAAGGATAGTTTATGAAAACAGATCCTTAACAGCAAATGCTGACAGTACCGTAAAACCTGAGCCCTCATGCCTGGAGTATTTCTCTTCTTTCCTTCCTTCTCTTTTCTTCTTAAAAAAAGGTTTTCTCAAGACAGTTTCTCTGTATAATCCTGGCTGTTCTGGAACTTGCTCTGTAGACTAGGCTGGCCTTGAATTCAGAGATTCACCTGTGTTTGCCTCCCAAGTGCTGGGATTAAAGGCATGCACACTACTGCTCAGCTAGCCTGGGATATTTCTTGAGACAACTTGGAAAAGATGTAGACAAAGACGTAAGCAATCACAAATGAAACCACCTGTTGGTACAGACCCGTGAGAGTGTGAGAAGCCCTGTCTATCTGTTGACAGTTTAATGACCATGCTCATCACTTGCTTTTCTGTTTTAATGAATGGCATCTAATTATAAAAGTGTAACTTTATGCTTATTTGCATATTGACCACAATAACCAGGTTTATAAACACTTTCACGTTATGAGTTTCTTTGTTAGTGACGCCCAGAGGCCAGCCTTGCTATTGTATGAGCATGTACATGTTCCCAGGGATGTTAGTCATGAACCTGTTAGAAACAGAACTAGGAAACAGCTTTGGGACTCCCTCAGGGGAGCTGCTCAGGCCTAGAGAGAAGACAGAAAGCCCTTCCATTAGTTGTCTCTGGTCCTTATGCTGGGAAAAGGTAAAGACAGCAGCAGCTCCACTGAGCTTGCCATTGTCCTCCCCACATCAAGGAGCAGAACCACTTTCAGTAGCTCAGCTGGTGTTCAGCTTCAGCTAGGCTCACCTGAGACAATCATGAGGAAGTAGCTCTGGCAAGAGGCTGCCTGTGGCAAGAACTGTAGAATGTTCCAATTGTTCTCCAGTAAGTCCTCAACCTCAGATTCTCCCATGTCCTCTTCCTCCTCATCCTTTTCCTTGTCCTCCTCATCCTCAGTTTCCTCTCTTGCCTGGGAGTCTTGCTACAACACAAAGACAACCCCTATTTCCACCATGGCAGTAACATATAGTAACATGGAAGGCAGGACTCCTTCAGCTTCAGTTTCCTGGAAGACCAGTGCTCCATGGAGCATGTCTAGCTCACTATGGCGACAGGGAACTGTGATTCTCATAATTACTCTTTTAGAGGGAACTACAAAATTATCCAACTTCCAACCAGAACTTCCCAGTGACCAGCTTCTTCTGATCCTTTAACAATTTCTTCTTTAGTTGGGAGCAGTGCCTTGAACCTATGGCTCAATACTCAGGATGCTAAGGCAGAAGAGTCTCTGGTGATAAGGATTAAGGCCAGCCCAAACTACACACTCAGAATCCATCTCACAAAATAGAACCTCTTGTGTTGGTGACAATTTTCCCACAGGCACAACTTGACTGTATGCCTGTGATCCTGCCAGGGTGAATTCACTTCTACATCAGCTTATAGGAAAAGTTGACACTAACACTATGCCATTACCTGATGGCCACATTTCCTTGCCCCCCCTCAGTGAAGTCTATCTCCTAATCTCAACTCTAACTAAAACTGTTCCTGTCTAGACCTTTAAGCCATGGTGCCTAAGGAAGTCTTGTCCTTGTCCCTCAGCTTCCAGTCTTCCTGCTTTCCAGTGCTTCCCCTTTGGGCCATCTACAAGGATGCCATGGAGAACGAGAGTCTGTCATCTTGGTCTATCTCCTGGGTACTACTCTAGCACAAGGTGATCAGCTGTATCTCCGTTTCATAAATACCACACCCTTTCCTCACATGGCTCTTGGATGCAACCCCCATTCACTCACAGGTATTGTGCATCAATAAATTCACCTGCTGGCTCCCAGACCCTGCCTTTTCACAACTCTGCACTGGAATCCCTCCCCTGATCTAACACTGCTTGTTTTTCTTCCTTTTGTGGTGTGTGTTAGTCTCAGAGAGGGCAAGTAAATTAGAATTTCCATCCTAATACTGAATTACATTCTGTGCAAAAAGTGGACACTGCTAGTTCTCTGTGATCACCTGAAACTACTGCCCCAACACCCAATGTGCCTGAGCTATCAATCTCAGCTCCCAGGGTGTCTTGTTCTCTTGACATGTCTGGCTTTGCCAGTGTTTCCACAACTCTCCTCCCTCTTTTCCATGGGTTTTGCCAGGTTCTGCCTCATGGAAAGCTCTTTGCCCTCACCAGGGCTAACACTGTACCCCTAACTTTTCGTGTAAGACCCAGGAAACAGGACTTACAGGGGTAAACAGTATGTGCCACAGGGGTGAATGTGGTCCCATATATATGTGGACCATACCTACCTCTTTTACCTGTCCACAGTGAATACTAGATGGAACTTTTCCTTTGATTCCACCATAGTTGGATGGATCCATCCAGAGAAGGAATTCCCAGCATCGAGAGAAAGAGATTGTCAGGGAATGAAAGATCTCTTTAGAATGGATGCTGCAAGAAGCCAGACAGAAACTATGAAAGCGACACCGAAGCTTCCTTTGCTCCTCCCTTCCCTCTGTAGCTATATACTCATCCTTTTATTTACAAATGAACTTCAGACACTCCCCCAAACTTCCTAGCATACTGAAGGAGCTGCCTATGAACAACTGCCCAGAAATGAAGGTAACCAAGAGGGAAGCCAGGGAAGCCCAGGTCCACTGCCTCTACCTCAGTTGGGTACACGTCATTGGCAGCATTGCTTCCTGTTTTCAAGCACCGTAAGTTTTCTTCACTGGTACCACCCCTAGCTAAATTGGTCTTTATCACTAATCCCACCCTCGGTACCTTCAAGGAGGGAAGGAGATTCTAAACAGATTCCTCATTTCTTTTTTTAAAAAGATATGCTTATTTATTTACCTTAATGTACATGAGTATGTGCTGTTAAGAACATTTATTGCTCTATCAGAACTAGAGTTTGGATTGGGTAGCTGTAACTGTCTCCAAGAGATCTGATTGACACCCTCTTTTGCTTTAGTCACCCACATACACTTTCTCTCTTTTTCAAAAATAAAACTAAACACCAAACCCAAAGTCAAACCCTCAAAACTTCATCTTATTCATATTGGAGCCTTGGGCCCAATCAGATTTGAGAATATGATTCATCCAGACAGTAATCACTGCCTGAAGCCAAAGGTATAAAACAGGGTCCTTCAATTGATAACTTGATGACCGACCATCTGGAATTAAAATACTCCCATGTGACCAACTCATATCTGTGAAATGTTTATGCAACAGCACTTTATAGAACCTTCTTATAACCAGAAGGTGGTATTCCTTTAATACTTCAGACTTGAACAACATGCTTTATATCTGAGTTGTCTACCATAGGTATACCACAATGCAGTAGCCACTCTTTCATGCTGCTGTGCTTAACCCTTGGTGTGATTTCTTCATCAGCAATGGAGATACCCTCAAACATCCCTCCAAAGCTATGGCAGCTGCATCACCAACCAGGACATCCCTTCCACTAACCTGTTGGTGATATATTCCACATAGGCAAGGGCATCCTCTATCCGGCGCTTCTTTGTACAGAGGATGATGCGATTGAAGTTGGCATAGATGACTGACGACCCCAGGCGCTTGAACTCAGCAATGAGCCTGTGGAATATGTTTATAATTAATGGAGGAGGTGCCTTGGTCTAAAAGGAAGCCCAAAAATATAAAAAGAAACCATGAAGAAGACCATGGTGATACTGAAACAAGAAGTATCCTGAGGCTAGAGAGACGGCTTAGTGGTTAAGAGCATTGACTGCTCTTGTAGAGGTCCTGAGTTCAATTCCCAGCAACCACATGGTGGCTCAGAACCATCTGTAATGGGATCTGATGCCCTCTTCTGGTGTGTCTGAAGACAGCTACAGTGCACTCATACATAAAATAAATAATTCAAAAAGAAAAGTATCCTAACTATGCTTAGAATGAGCAAAAAGAACAGAGATTCAGGACCCAAAAGCGATAAAGAAATTTCTTTCTCTTTTAAGATGAGGTTTGGGAGCTGGAGAGATGCCAAAAGTGTTAAGAGCATCAGCTGGTTTCCCAAAAGGTTTGATTCCTATCACCAATATGGATGCTCACAACCATCTATAATTTCAGTTCCCAGGGGTACTGGCTTTTCTTTTCTTTGGGTACCCGGCACACACATGGTATAGATACACACAAAGACAAAACACTCATAACCATTAAAAAACAAAACAAAAACAGATGAAGTCTGGCTCCACTACTAGGCCTGACCCTGAACTTTAGGACTCAGGCAATCCTCATGTCTCAACTTCCGGAGCAGCTGTGACTACAGGTGCATCTCCTCCCACAGCAGAGCAAGATCCCTCCTCTGCTTTCAGATGGGAGTCCAGCATGGCAGAAAAATAGCAGGAACAAAAGCAATAGATAATAAAATGGTGCATAAAAATGGTAAACTCTTTTTCTTTTCTTTTTTTTTTTGGTTTTTCGAGACAGGGTTTCTCTGTGTAGCCCTGGCTGTCCTGGAACTCACTCTGTAGACCAGGCTGGCCTCAAACTCAGAAATCCGCCTGCCTCTGCCTCCCAAGTGCTGGGATTAAAGGTGTGCGCCACCACTGTCCGGCTAAGTAAACTCTTATTACATAATATTTATAATATATAAACAGCTCCTTTCCATACAGAACTCATTTAGGTTTTGGTTTTTTGTTTTGAGATGGTTCTCACCCCATTGTCCAGGTGAACATGATTGGGGTATATTTGACTACACAGACATCAGGAATGAGCTACTTCTCAGCAATCATGTCATCAAATTGCCCATAGAAGCATTAAATTTGATAAAGGCCCGCCCACTTCTTTGAGGTGGTCATGGAACTTGAATTTAGCTCTACAAGGAACCTAAATCACATGTTGCTTTCTTTGCAGCTTAGTGAGGATGGACATGATGACCTGGCCAATGAGAACCCTGGCCATTGAGCCCTGGGGCTTCCCAAAGGTACCATGAATACCTGTCTGGAGCCTAAACTGGGGACAGCACTGAGATCAGAAACTTGAATAACTGCCAGAGATTGTCTCCAAGGTCCCCTAGGACAACTCATATAGGCAACCAGCTGTATACACTATTAAGGAGGCTGCTGTTTACAACTGTTGCACACCAGGGCCCCATGGGGAACTCCATTTGGGTTTTTGGTTTTTTTGTTTTGTTTTGTTTTGTTTTGTTTTGAGACAGGGTTTCTCTGAGTAGCCTTGGCGTGCCTCAAACTTGCTCTGTAGACCAAGGTGGCCTTGACATCAGAGATCCACCTGCCTCTACCACAACAGCAGTTAAGACTGCCCTGGGCTTTATACATCCCAAAGGCACTGACTCATGTCCCTCAGCCCAGAGTGCAGGGTGAAACACTCACTGCAGGAAGAGCTTCTTCATCATATTGTGCAGTGTTCGGTGAAGGGCTGGGTCGTGGAGCAGAGAGCATGGAGACTGGAGCCAGCGGTAGAAGTGCATTACCTGGTTGTCAGCATAGATGTTGTGGTACTGTGTGATTTCCTTTACCCAGCCAACCACCATGCTCTTCAGGATCCTGAAAGATGACAAAGGAGGATGAACCGTACCATATGCTGTTGTCGGCATCACTGTTCCTTCTCATAACCCCTAACTGCCATCGTCTGAGTTTCATTCCTTGGCCCTATAACTTGTGAGCTTCACCTCCTCACCATTTCCCTCCATGCAACTCCCTGACTTGCTTATCACACCTGGACAAAGAGGCACATAATAGGCTTTGTCCTTCTTAAGATTTATTTTAAATTTTTCAAAATTTATGTGTAGCTGTGATGGTATGTACAGTGAATCTAGGTGCCCACAGAAGCCAGAAGGTGTCTAATACATTGGAGCTAGATTTACAGTGGTTGTCAACTACTCAACATGAATGCTGGGAGCTAAACTCATGTCCTGTGCAGTAGCAGTAGTCTTGATTATTTTTTTGAGAAATGGTCTCACTGTGAGAAGAGTAGGAATGAAGAGTCATAGAGTTGATTATGTACCTTCCATGTGAAGAACTAGGGACTGGCCCAAGCTGCATTTTCCAGACACCAATGATACACAGGGGAGGTTCCTGGAACCAACTCAATGCTTAGATAGAATATACTGGACTTGGATCACGAAGGAGCCAGAGTATCAGAGACATGATGCTGAGGTCACTTTAATGGCTTTCTGTGCAAATGTTCACTTCCCTCAACTGGGTGGTTGCTGCTATCTGGGTCTGATCCTCACCTGCTGCTCAGGGTTGAAACACTTTTTCTGCTACAACTCTGCTCAGTTCCCAGCTTTCCTAACCTAGTTCTTACTTTATCAAATTTTTCTCTTCCTTCATTTGGAGGCAACAGGGCTGAAATACATGTTTTAGAATCACAGACACAAAACATTTACCTTGTACTTAGCCACAGTAACACATCATGACCACAGCCCCTATGACCCTGGCTTTGCCATTTCTAGCATGAGTGAAGACTGTACCACTCTGTATGGCTATGGAAATATAGGCAGAGTAAAGTGCTCTGTGTTTCTGGTACAAAGGAACCACTCTACAGTATACATTATTCCATCACTAGGAGCCAGGGCTGACCCTATCTCTGACAGACGATACTGGCTACTATGACTCATTAGGCTGGGTACTCTGGGAATTTCCTGCAGATACACCTTTGATTACACTGAAAGCAATTATGTATCAAAAAGTTCTTTGTGAGAAAAGCCTCAGGCCTCAGAAAGGTCAGATGATAGCACTTGTACTGCCTATTAGTAACTAGGCAGGGATGTGGGGGTCCTTGATTGCATTATGGAAGACTCAAGGGACGGACATCTCAGGAATGCTGACGCTAAGGCTGGAGATGGCACAGTAGTTAAGAGCACATACTACTCCTCCACAGGACTGGAGTTCCATTCCCAATATTCATATCACGTGTTTTACAACCTCCTGTAACTAGTTCCAGGGTATCTGGCTCCTCTGGCCTCTTTGGACACCCATACTCCCATGCACGTGCATGTCCGTGTACACACACACACACACACACACACACACACACACATCCATGGGAACCATCCCCTTTTCTGAGGAGAGAAAGGGTGGATGAGATGAAGGGAAGGTGAGAGGGAGGAACTGGGAGGAGGGAGGGGAAGCCTCAATCAGGATGTAAAGTAAATAAATGACTTAATAAAAAAATAACAACAAAAAATAATCTTTAAAAAAAAAAAAGCTGAATGTGTGTCACACACCTTTAATCTCAGAACCTGGAAGGCAGAGGTATGTGCCTTCTATGAATTTGAGGCCAGTCTAGTCTACACAGTGAGCTTTAGGCAATCCAGAGCTACACACGGAGCCCCTGACCATAGATATATTTTGCTGACTCTGGCTTTAGCATTCTAAAGTGGAGGTTACGTTCCCCATTGCCTTGGCTAGGACAGTAGGATATTATGAGGGTAGATACCTGAAGGTACTAGAGCAGAGAGCTGTCTCATCATAGCTGGCTAGGGCACTGGCAGCTTGATTGCCTGTAACCATGTCCTCTAGGGAGGCCTGCTGGATCACATCGAAGCTGATACCCATGCTGCCAGCCCCCTCCATGTCATTGACGTGGTGGGACTGGAGGATGGTGTTGACTGCCAGATTCTGAATGTCCAGCTCCACGCACACTGCAGAGAAAATGTCCTTGTCCATGTACCCTGGCCAGCACTAGGATCATTTCCCAGGTCTGAGCCAGTCATTGCCACGAATAGGACAGTCAGTGCTGCCTGCAAGGTCAAGCATGGCACATGACCTCTGACTAACATCTAACTTACGGTACCCATTTCTTAAGATTTGCCTTTGAGTTTCTTCCATATGGTTGAGCAGAGGAGCCCATCTTTCCCTTCTCTCACTCACCAGTAGAGTAACAGCCAGAATTATTGATCTCTACAGTGGCTCGGTCATCAAACTCCAT
Source organism: Grammomys surdaster (assembly GCF_004785775.1). Taxonomy (NCBI): domain Eukaryota; kingdom Metazoa; phylum Chordata; class Mammalia; order Rodentia; family Muridae; genus Grammomys; species Grammomys surdaster. The sequence goes on from NW_021604728.1 coordinate 1,690,812, forward strand.
GACAAGGCGGTTATCATCAGCTTCCTTCCCACCCAGGTCAGGCCGAGAGGTAGGGGACAGCCAAAGCAGGTGGTTATGGCGCTGGAGGTGGCGTGCAAAAAAGAGGTCAGAGCCAAAGGTGGAGATGTCTTCTGGCAGGTTTCCAACAGGGATGTGGAAGTACCTACATAGGGGTACAGGTTTAGTCCCAAGTATACTAGCATCATTTAGGGATCATTCACAGGGTCACACACTGTAGGCACCCAGCTTGTAGTGCCACTTGTTTATGTCTCTTCTTGTGTATGTGGTACTGGAAACTGCACTTTCTAGCTAACTTCTACTACTGAGCTACATCCAACTCCTCACCTGCTCATCTCAAAGGCCTGTGAAAGGCAAATGTCTAAATTGAGGTAGTGCCGGATCATTCTGCGAGCTCCATGGCGCTGCCAGTCCAGAACTGCATAGCTGATCTTGTCAGCCACTCGGACAGGCACTAGTGGGAACTCTTCTAAGACTGGAATCTCACTGGTCAGCCTACACAGCTCCCAGCTAGACTGGACAGCGATGAGCGTTGGCCCCCGGCGCTCTTCCTGGGTTGAGAAGGCAAAAAAGGGCTCAGTGGACAAAGCCTCAGGATGGGAAGACACTCACCACTGGACTCCAAATTCTCTTACCTTGTAGGCAAGCAGGAAGCGCTGGATGGCCCTACAGATGGTCTTCAGGTTGGTTTCAGCACGAACTTCAAAGGTGTGTTTTGGGGGAGGCAGGAGGTTGGGGCCTACCTTGTCCAGCAGCAGGCTGTGTTCTGCTGAGTACAGGGCACTGAGCCCTGGCATTTGGTTGCTTCGCACCTGAGCAGACACCAACTGTTAGGCCTGCTATATGTGTGTAGCTGGGCAGTTATAGTGCCTTTCTTCCCATATTCTGCCTGACCCACATATTCTCACATGCCCTGGGCCCAGTGACTCACAGTATCCAACACAAACACAGATGCTCTTCGCTGTGAGGGGATAAAGACCCCAAAGAGTGCCTTGTGGCCCTGTGTATGATGGTACAGGTAGATGTGTCGGATACTCCCTGTAGAAGAAAGTAAATCCGTTGCCTGAGATGTAGGGCAGGCAAGGCAGGTGATAGGGCTATTGGTAAAACCATACCTGGTTCCAAGTAGTTGAACTGGGCCAGAGAACGCATTTCAAGGTGCTCGAGGGCAAAGGTTTCAGCTTCCCAGCCTGAAAGGTGCCTTGCCAGCTGTTTGTTGACCACACACACACATCCCAGCTGTACAAGGGCCCGGAATAACAATGGGACCTGGCAGAGTGGTTAGTATGTTGGGTCAAATGGGAAACTCTAGCACCACAGCTCTATCTGAGGCCACATGCCGCAGCATAGTCTGTCTTCACCCAGAAGAGACCACCTTAGGTAGACATGCTGCTGACAGCCATCACGATCTAGTCCACCTGCCCACCACTGCCCCCTGCCCGATTCCCTGTGGGATTCTCTCTCATCATCCAACTTCATTTTCAACCAAGTGGTCAGCAGCCAGGGAGAAAAATCACCTGAGTCTCGTACACGCCCTCGATGTCTGGTGCTGACAACTCAGTGTTGACCTCGTTGATGTGTTCTTGGTACATGTCCTCTGGTACTGAATACTCATAAAGATTGTAGACAATGTTGGAACGAGGAAGAGCCCGATTCACCTGGTGACAATGTGGTGATGAGCTGACCACAGCCTACATAGTGGATCACTGACCAACTCCTAGGACTTTCAGGACCCAAGACGGTCAGCTCACCAGCGTCAAAGATTATAACTAAAAGACTAAGGTATAATAAAAATAGTAATATAGAATTGGATTATAAGTTCTTTCCAACTGAGGCATCATCAACTCTTGTCTTGAAGATGGCTCCCACTTAATGTTTCTCAGATCTCTTGGTTTTATTCATTGGAGGTTGTAGGTACCCAAAACACACAGATAAACCACACTTTTTTGGCCAGAGAACTAGAAAAGAGATGATGGGGCAACTCTTATGTTTGTACTGGTGTATGTATGGCAGCACGGAGAGGATACACATTGATTGGTTATTAATCTTCACAAAAAACAAAATCTCACTTCAAGCTGCAAATATACCGACATGCTCAGAGGAACACAAAAATTTGAAAATTGAGTTGACAATGGAACCTTTACACAAAGAAGGCAAAGCTGAACCTGAGATTTAAATTAATAGGATTGGCCGCCTCAACTTTCTGTAAAAGATTAAACAATTAAAGAAAACATTTGCTTGTTCGTTTGCTTAATTATTGAATTGTGTGTGCATGAAAACAAGGACCTGAAAGAATCAGTTCTCTGTCACCATGTGGGCTCTGCTCCCCTTTACTCACTAAGTGAGTCATGTCATCAGTGCAAGGATTTTTTTTCCCATATAAATGCCCACAATATGAAATGTAAGATGTCCTCTACGGAACACGTTTCTTGATCTAACAATCAGGGAAAAATAAGTGATTCTCAAGGGAGAAGAGAGCATAATCAAATGCTAGCCCTGTGTTGAGTCACATATAACAACTAATAAAAGCTTTATGGCAGCTATAGCTGTACCTACCATGAGCCAGCTGACTATACCTGTGATATATACCTGTGATCCCAGCAGTGGGGCTGAGGAAAGCCAGTTGAGAATAAGGTTGGCCTATGTAATAAAATAACAAAATGTCCACAGGAGATGGCTCAGTTGGTAAAGTGCTTGTTGTATAAGCATGGAGACCTAATTCTGGATGCCTATCACCATGTAAAAAGCCTGCACAGTGATGCATGCCTACCATCCCAGTACTTGAGAGGTAGATGGATGCATGAAATCCCTAGGGACTACCAGTCAAACAGTCTCGAACAAACAGTGAGCTCTAAGTTCATGTGCAAAGCGACTGAGAGATGTCTGATGCTGACTCTGGGCTTCCACAAGTGTCATCCACATATACAAGTGCACACACATGCATGCATACACACATCAGTATCTGAGCTCAGTAAAAGAATGAAGACAATAAAAAATTGTTAGGAAATGTGGAGATAAAACCCTAGAATTTATTCAGTCAAACAAACAAACAAACAAACAAACAACCCTAAAACCAGAGTAGTCATCATCTATTCTTTCCTACTAAATGCATGCCTGAAGCAGTAGCATGAGGCTCAGAATGAAAAAAAGTAGTCAGGGACCAAGAGAGCTCACAGAGCACCAACCAGCAACAGTTTCCTGGCTTCCCCTTTGGGAAATTCTAATGGGTTACCCTACATGAAAATAGCCAGACTGAAATTTCAGAGTACAGTATGATTCCATAAAGGGGTATTCTAAAAAGGTTGTGACAGAGGCCAGTGTCCAAGGATGGGGTGAAGAGAAACCAGAACGCAGTGAGTTAAGGATGACAAATATTTTGTATCTTGATCTCTCAAACACTGGACCATCAAACAGGCAGCACACACACCAGCTGATATGAGGCCCCCAACACATGTACAACAGAGGACTGCCGGGTCTGGGTTTAGTCAGAGAAGATCTATTCAACCCTCAAGAGACTGGAGGCCCCAGGGAGTTTAGAGGTCTGGTGGGAGTGGGTGGTGGGTACATCCTCGTGGAGACAGGGCGGCGGGGAGGAGGTATGGGCTGTGGAACAGTCAGAGGGTGGACCAGGAAGGGAATAAAATCTGGAGTGTAAATAAAAAATAAATAAATGATTAAAAAAAAAGAAAAGAAGACAATTATGGAACTGTGGCTGTCATCACCCATGCAGTATTATGGTCAAAAGACCATTTTACTATATTTAAATAAACAAAATAAAGCCTGGAAAAATAAATACCAAGCTGATGATAGTTGTTTCTTCAATAGATAACTAGAAAATGGAAAAGATGAAAGAGGGAACTTCCCAACTCATCCTACAGATTTCAGATTTCTTTTTTTTTTTTTGGTTTTTCGAGACAGGGTTTCTCTGTATAGCCCGGACTGTCCTGGAACTCACTCTGTAGACCAGGCTGGCCTCGAACTCAGAAATCCGCCTGCCTCTGCCTCCCGAGTGCTGGGATTAAAGGCGTGCGCCACCACCGCCCGGCTTAGATTTCAGATTTCTTGACGTTGCTGATAAGGACTTTCTATGTACACACTGGAGGTGTAGTTCTTATCTTAATACTTCTCCACTAATACAAACAATACCTGGACCAAAACCAAATACCATGAGCTCAGAACGGTAATTATAGCGTCTACAGGATGACACACTGGCACAGAGCTCTAGAAGATCAAGTGTATCTATAGTTACAGCAACACAGATCTCACACACTAGCAGTATGGGGAGGTGGGCAAGTATGCTCCGGGGAGGTGGAAATGTCTACCTGGATGGTGGAGAGAATGATTCAGGCAGCTATACTTTTCAAAACCGATGGAAGTCAACTGTAACCACACCTATGTTACTTATCTGCATCAGGGAAGGCAGGATGTAACTGATTATAACTAAAAACAATATATTCCCAGGTTCGCAGTAACATTTTTGTTTGTTTTGAAACAAGAGTGTTGTTATGTAAGCCAGACTGGCCTTGAACTTGATCCTCTTGCCTTGGCATCCTGAGTGCTGGGCTAACAGGCAAGGATCATTCCACCCAGGATCATAGGAATGCTTTCAAAACATAAAAAAAAAAAAAGAAAGAAAGGAAAAAAGAAAGAAAGAAAGGAAGGAAGGAAGGAAGGAAGGAAGGAAGGAAGGAAGTGAGAGAGAAAAAAAAGAAAAGAGTTGCCGGGCAGTGGTGGCGCACGCCTTTAGTCCCAGCACTTGGGA
>NW_021604728.1:1695691-1731718 GCF_004785775.1 Grammomys surdaster
TGTCTCGAAAAACAAAACAAAACAAAACAAACAAACAAACAAACAAACAAAGACCTGAAAAGAAAAAGAAAAGAGTAATCTACTTGCCACTCACTACCTGGAAACAATATTTTTTTAATTTCGTTTTTTTCGAGACAGAGTTTCTCTGTGTAGCTCTGGCTGTCCTGAAACTCACTCTGTAGACCAGGCTGGACTCAAACTCAGAAATCCGCCTGTCTCTGCCTCCCAAGTGCTGGGACTAAAGGCATGCGCCACAACTGCCTGGCCAATATCTCACTTTTTTTTTTTTTAAACTATTTATTTATTTATTTATTTATTTATTTATTTATTTATTTATTTATTATATGTAAGTACACTGTAGCTGTCTTCAGACACCCCACAAGAGGGCATCAGATATCATTGCAGATGGTTGTGAGCCACCATGTGGTTGCTGGGATTTGAACTCATGACCTCTGGAAGAGCAGTCAGTGCTCTTAACCACTGAGCCATCTCACCAGCCCCCAATATCTCACTTTTTAAGGAAGAAACTAGTTTGCTTCTGTGCTGTGGGACACAGCTTAGGGATAGAGTGTGTACCTAGCAATTCACTAGTCCTTGGGTTTGATCTCTAGGATTGAGAAAAATACAATTCATGAGCTTAGCATGATAACACAGGCCTATAATCCTAGCATGTAGGTGACAGAGGCCAGAGGGTCAGGAATTGAAGGCCAGCCTCACTTTTATTGCAAACTCAAGGACAGCCTAAACTACATGAGACCCTGTCTCAAACAATAAACACCTCTGTACTGGCTGGTTTTGTTAACTTGACAGAAGCTGGAGTTATCACAGAGAACGGAGCCTCAGTTGAGGAAATGCCTCCATGAGATCTAGCTGTAAGGCATTTTCTCAATTAGTGATCAAGGGCTGGGGAAGGCCCATTGTGGGTGGTGCCATCCCTGGGCTGGTAGTCTTGGGTTCTATAAGAAAGCAGGCTGAGCAAACGAGGGGAAGCAATCCAGTAAGCAGCATCCCTCCATGGCCTCTGCATCAGCTTCTGCTTCCTGCCCTGCTTGAATTCCAGTCCTGACTTCCTTTAGTGATGAACAGCAATGTGGAAGTGTAAGCTGAATAAACCCTTCCCTCCCCAACTTGCTTCTTGGTCATGATGTTTTGTGCAGGAATACAAACCCTGACTAAGACAACCTCCATCCTAAAACAATTCTAAGTGATATACAAAGTTCTTACACAGAAAGGACAGAGGACCTCCATCCTAGAATCCCCAGGGGATGCCAAGGATAGTGATGTACATCTTGCCAGAGGGAGCAGATAATCACAAAGGAAAAGGTTCTGTAGTGCAGACATTCTCCTACACAATCACCACCACACAGCTCTACCTGTATGAAAACCCTAGTCCCATGTGTCCATTATCCTGGTGACCCCTGCCCATTCTTGGTTCATATTCCAAGTCAATAAGCTGGAATAAGGCCTCATATATTACACCTACAATTATGTACCTCTCCCAGGTGTTCCTTATATACAGCTAGCATCCACCTGTGAGCAGACAATATCATAAACTAACTTTACCCCGAGTTACATACTGAGTCAAATGGGGTGCTCCAACTGAGATGTCACATAAAGAGACTTCCTCAAAATCTTCTAAGTCGGGCTGGAGAGACAACTCAGTGGTTAAGAATACTGACTGCTCTTCCAGAGGTCCTGAGTTCAATCTCCAGCAACCACATGGTGGCTCATGACCATCTATAATGGGATCTGATGCCCTTTCCTGGTGTGTCTGAAGACAGTTACGGTGGAAAGAACCACCTACCTAGATTATGACTCCATATCTGAGATGCTGTGACTAGGCAGGTCCTCAGGCAGGAAGTGAGATAGTAGTTGGCTGCTTGGGGCTGCAGGGAAGGACAGGCTTCCAGCTGACTAGTACAAACTTCTTTTGGGGATGATGAAGTCTGAATTTGTGACTATGGTTCACAATTCACTAAAAGCATTGGATTATATTATTCCAATGAACAGGCTATATGGTAGATGAATTTACATCCCAATGATGCTAGTAACTACAATAGTACTTATATGAACGACTTGTAACTTCTATCCAATTCTTTCCTGCTCATCAGCCTGATGGAGAGCAGCAGTTTCCATTTCTGAACATTCAAAGACACAGTTTCAAGTAACTCTTTACAAGATCCCAGTATCAATAGGAAATGGAGACAGACCACATTGCTCACTAGCTATGAGGCCTTGGGTCTGCAAAGTCCAGTTTCTGACCAATTCTTTATGTGGCCTCCATTATATGGAGACATCTTAGAGGTGACAAGCAATACCAGTGGCCTCCTTACCTTTCGATATGAAGGCCCATCCTCTGCTTTGGCTACCCGCTGGTTCACATAGAATACTCGAGGGATACTCAGCTTGATGCAGTGCAAGTCATTGCCGATGAGAGCCCACAGTCGGAACAGACCAGCCTGTCTGGTCTCACTGATCTGAGAAAATTCAGAATACATAGTACATAATCAGGGAACATACTGACACCTGTGAACAGGTCACCTCCCACATTGCCTCCAGCCTTGACCACATCCGCCTATGTGCAGGGCCCCTGTGATGGGCAAGAATCTGAAGGCACTTCTATCTTCCATCCTATACTGCAGGAATGGCTGCACATTCCCTCCTCCAGGTCCATGAAGGACTGCTCTCAACATCTTGTCACTCTCATGGATGAAGGCCCACACCTGTATTATCTGCCATGGAAGGTCCATAATGCTGCGGGCGGTCCGTCGCAAAAAGCTCCCCAGTCCTGAGGCAGGTCCGTCTCGGATAGCTCCAAGCCTTGGCATATCTTCTGTTGACTCTAAGCGTTGTTTCTTCCTGCGGGCTAGGCGCTGTTGGGCCTGGAGCTGCCACTTTTTCTTGTGGAACTGGAGCCAGACCAACCACTCCTCCTAGGACAGATGAAAATGAACAATTGCTAACACATGTTGATCATCTTCCTTCAACAGCCTGTTTTTTATTCCTAAACTTCAACAGCTTTAAATGCTGATCATCTTCCTTCAACAGCCTGTTTTTTATTCCTAAACTTCAACAGCTTTAAATGCTAACACTCAGGCATTTCTGCAATCAACTTGTTCCAGGGCAAGGATTTGCCTTAGGATGCCTGTACTATGTAGCATACCTTTAGGAGACAGGGTGCCATAGCAACTTTCTCAAAGGTCTTACCTGTGTGGTTCCAAGGGAGGGAGGCTGCCCTAAGACCTCTTGCCAGGGCACAGTTAGTGCAACATCCTGAGACTCCTTTTGGCTCTCCCAGACTCTCTTCCTCTTAGTAGCAACTGGGACTGTAGGGTGGTATGGCTTTATGAGTCCAATGTCCTCCATGTCTGGAGTGCAGAGACTCAGACTGTTTTCTGAAGTCTGGGCCATCACAACCTGTAAAGATAAAACCCAGCCTTATAATTCAGAATCTCAATCTGGTAAATTCTATTCTGTTCATAGTACATCTCCTGAAAAGGGATGTTATTTTTAATCATGTGTATATACATGAGTGCAGTTCCCTCAGAGGTCAGAAGACATTGGACCACTTGGAGGTGGAGTTATAGATGGTTGTGAACCTCCTGTTATAGGTACTAGGAACCGAATTCAGGTACTCTGAAAGAACAGTATGTGCTGTTAACTGCTGAGCCATTTCTCCAGCCTGTTCTCCCACCCCCTTTTTGGAGACAGGGTCTGACTGTGTAGCTCTCGCTGGCCTGGAACTCTCTATATAGATCAGACAAGTCGAAAACTTTCAGAGATGCACCTGTCTTTGTCTAGGAGCAGTGGAATTAGATCATCTGTCTTAATTCTACCAAGGAAGCTGTCCATCTTTAGTTTCCCAGGTGTTTATCAGAGAATGTTAGTTCTTTCAAAAAGATGTATGTATCTGCGAGCCTTTTTACAAGGTTGTATGCTCTGAGTCAGAGCTGAGGTTTTAACACAGGTTTAACTTTTGAGTATGAAGGGAGAAAAGGGGGCACTTAGGGAAAGAACACCCACCCAAATGTGAGTGATTCCCAAGACAGAATCGTCTTGGTGGTTCCTGTTCATTTTTTTGATAGGATCTCATTGCATAGCCCAAACTGGCTTTGAACTCTGAATCCCCTTGCCTCAGTCTCCCTAGCAGCTGTAATTACAGGTCTGCCACACTTAAACCAGTTAAGAATATGTGATTATTATTATTATTATTCCTCTTACATTTTAAAGGACTGGAACTTTTGCTGGATGTCACAGCAAAAGTTAATATGCCTTGAGGTCAACTAAAATAAGACTGCTAGCCTACCCTACTGTGCACGCAAAACTGTTTAATCTGCTTTTAAGAGAACAATGAAACAATCTTACTCGCCTTGAAGTTCCCATGTAATCAACTTTTATAACTTAAGCCAATGCATATCTGTAACCTTAAATTAGGTATGAGGCAGGGGGCAGGCGGCAGGGGCAGGCAGATCTCAGGACAGCCAGTATTACACAGAGAAACCCTGTCTTGAAAAACCAAACTAACAAAACCACAACACAACAACATCCAAACAAGCCAAAAAAACCCAATCGACACCTTCACCTCCCCAAAACCCGTCCCCCCTCCCCAAAAAAAACCCAAAACAATGATGCTTGTTATCTGGGTCAGTTGGAGCTTTGTAAAACTGTTTAAAGATTTCTGTAAAATACTCCATTCCTTCTCCCATGTGATGCTTTCTATGCTGTTCATTAAATATAGTAAGAAGCCCTTTGGTAGGGAGACACACAGACTGATACCATTCACAAATGGACTCATACAGACTAACAGACAGACACAGGAACAAACTCATAAGACAGAAACAAACTCATAAGATAAAATTTAGGCTGGTACTAATTCAGACTCATATAAAAGACAGACAGAGGTTGGAGACACAGGGAGCATGAAGTAGAAAATTTAAATATTAACTAGATCTTGTTTAAATGACTCCAAGGGGAAATGCTTTTATTTCTTTCCTTAATTCAACACCAGGGTATTATTGGTGACTGTGAGTTAGTCACTAATGCATATAATCTGAACAAGCAGCCAATGCTCTTATGTACTAAGGCACCTCTTTAGTCCTTAATTACTGGGCATAAGGTTTTATTTGTGCATTAAGTATAGCTATTTAAAAACATGGTTAGGGGGCTAGGAAGATGGTTCTTCTAATCTCTGTGGCACCAGACATGCACATCATGCACACACATATATTTAAACAAAATACTTATACACATTAATTTTATATATTTTACTAATTTGTGATATATTCATTTAACAATTGAGTTTATGTTATCAATTTTCCAAAATGATTACCAATATTTCTTTTAATAATTTTTTTGAATTTCAGTAAAATTTTTAATTAAATTTGAGGCTATATTGTTAGAGATATGTATTCCTAGTAAATCAAGACTTGTAGAGACAAGACGGCTCAAATGGTTAGGCATTTGCCTCCAAACCTGCCATTCTGAGTTTGATTTCCCTAGGACCCACATGGTGGAAGGAAAACTGATTCTTTGACCTTCACATCCACACAATACACATATACATACAAGTAAAAAAATAATAAATAAAATAATAATTTAAAAGAGTCCTACCAATGACACGATGATTAAGATTTGTTGCCAGGCATGATGGCACATCTCTTTAATCCTAGCAGTCAGGAGGCAGAAGCAAACAGATACTGAGTTCAAGGTCAGTCAGGGCTACACCTTATCTCAAAACCAACCAAACTCCCTCCCTCCCTCCCTCCCTCCCTCCATCTATCTCTATTTAGTTTTTGAGACCAGGTTTCTCTGTGTATCACTGGCTGTCTTGGAGCTTGCTCTGTAGACCAGGCTAGCCTCAAATTAAGAGATCCACTTGCCTCTGCCTCCCAAGTGTTGGGATAAAAAACATACACCATATTTGGCCTAGTTTTCTTTCTTTCTAAAATGTGTGTATGTGTGTGTGTATGGTTGTATGCATGTGTACTGGGGATTGTATCCAAGGCCTCATTCACAATACACAAACACTCTCTGCCCTGCATCAGCTTATTCTGGCTAACATTTACTTAGTATATACATTTTTTCCTAGGTACAGCTCTTGCAAATATCACATTGCTAAAGCTTTAAAATCTAAACTGGCCATGTACATACATGCTTATAATCTCAGCACTCAGGAAATTCGGGTAAAGGAATTGGGAGCTTAAGGCCAGCCTCTGCTTCACAGAAGATTAAAGGCCAGTCTGGCACAGCGGGTTAAAGACCAGCCCAGCTTAAGACCTTGCCTTAAAAGATTAAAGTAAGCCAGGCTTGGTAGCATACAACTTTAATCCCAGCACCTGAAGAGGCAAGTGAATCTTTTTAGTTTGAGGCCAGTTTGGTTTATATTGTAAGTTCTAGGACATCCAGGGCTACACAGAAAAACTCTGTCTCAAACATGAACACACACACACACACACACACACACACACACACACACACACAATTTTAGGTTATTATTGAGTCTCTGTAACATTCTGGCTTTTAACTCACTTTTACTTGTGTTTTGAGAGAGACATAAGAGTGTGTCATACTGTGCTCCAACTCAGCCTTGAACTCCTATCCATCCTGTCTCAGCCTCCCAACAACCAGGACTATAGGCATGAGACATCATAAATGGTACACTTCTAATTTTTAACACTTCTAAACTTTAATACTTTTTCTTGGGGCTGATGGCTCAGCAGTTAAGAGCATTGACTGCCTTTCCAGAGGACCTGGATCCAATTTCCAGCACACACATGTTGACGCACAACCATCTGTTAACTCCAGTTTCAAGAAATCTAACACCCTCTTCCTCCGTGGGTACTAGGCATGTAAGTACCTTATAGACATATATGCAGACCATACACATAAAACCTTTCTAAAAAAATTTTTCCCCTGCTCTAATTTTAGTTATGCTGGGTTTTATTTTTTTTTGTATTTTCAAAGATTACTTTTTATTTTTGTGTGTATGTCTGTGTAAGTGTATGCCATATGTATGCAGGGGTCTGTAGAAGCTAGAAAAGGTCTTGGATTCCCTGGAGCTGGAGTTTCAGGCATGTGTAAGCCACCTGATATGGGTGCTGGAAACAAACTTGAGTCCTGTGAAGAGCAGGAAGGGGTCTGGAGAGACGAGCATACCAGCTTTTCAACCACACTTCTCATTACGCAGTCTTTGGTGTGTCTCTAGGAATGATCTTCATTTTGTTAAGAAACTGAAGTCTACAGTAGTGATCTATCTAGGTGAGGTCACTATGTCTAATTTGTATACCTCATCATTTACATGCAAATGAATTCTTCATACCCATCTGATGACTAACATATGCTTCTTGTTACACAAAATGAGACTGGAGGGCCCTGATGAGTAAGGTACCACAGTGCACACTTTTAGAGATAAAATGTCTCTTTAGAGGTAGTATCAGGAAATTATGGGCCAAGCAGGGTGGTGCATACAGGGGAAGAAATCTCTGTGAGTTTCAGGCCAGTCTAGTCTTCATAGGGAGTTTTAGAATAGTCAAGGCTATATAGAGAGACTCACAAAACCAAAACAAATAAAATGTATGGCTAGCTTGCAGACCTTGGTACCCTGGGTCCTGTGTGTTACCTGTCTCTTTCCTTCAAGTACAAAGAGCTCACTGATCTTCTTCTGCTTGTAGATATCATTCTTCTCTAGTAGTTTTTTGTGCAGCCAGTCTGGATGTTTGACACGTGGAACTGGGTTCTTCACCTAAGTGAGGATAACACACACCAGGAAGAAAGTCTTCTATGGGTCTACTGGTCTTTGTGGCCCAGGATAGTACCCATGGCTTTTGTCTCACCTGCTGCAGAGCTGCGGGGATGGTGATGATCTTCTGGATGGCACTCCCCAGCCGCTCTATGTAGTAGTCCCAGTCCAGAATCTGCATGCACAAAACATGAGAATCAGCACTTGTCTACACTGTCACATGCCGACATTACTAAATGTTGTGTTTCACTTCATCTTCTGGAAACAACATGTTCATTTAAAGCTTATTGAGCCTATAGGATCAAGAAATAGTAGACGGTAAAGGTAGTAGTACCCCAGCTTTATTCTACCAAAGAGCAGCTTAATGGCTTCCTGATGTCCTAGAGCAGTGGTTCTCAATCTTTCTAACACTGTGACTCTTCAATACAGCTCTTTGTTATGGTGACCCCCAACCATGAAATTATTTTTATTTCAATTTCATAACTGTATTTTTGCTACTCTTATGAATCATAATGTAAATATCTGTGTTGTCTGTCCTAGATGATCCCTGTGAAAGGTCAGATACATTCTAACTAGCTTTTTTCTAAACCTTTAATAGTATAAAAATAGCTAGGGTGGCAATATGGCTCATTAGACACAGACACTTGTCTCACGACCTGAGTTAGATTTCTGGCATCCACATGATGGAAGGGAACCAATTCGTTATCTTCTAATCTCCACATGTGTGTGTGCATACACACACACACACACACACACACACACACACACACACACTCTCTCTCTCTCTCAAAAAACAAAAATTGGCACTCACTGTCCGAATATCAAAGTCTTGAAGTGATGAACTCTTTAGCCATTTCCGGAGAAAATGTTTCCTCACTGTAGGCTCTGCTTGGAAAATGGCAAGTGGAATCGCCCTAAGTTAGGAAAACAAATAGAATCAAAAACAATGCAAATCCACTATAACTCTTATCAAATGTACATGGGATAAAGACTCTGTATACACTTACATCTTGTATGTGATGTTTATAACATTCAGTGATTGAGTTATACTTTACCATGTTAAAACACTTAGGTTAGGGGATAGGGGCGTGTCTCACCAGAAGAGGACTTGCTTATCCTATGCGAGTAAGACTCTGGGTTCCATTCTCAAAAATATAAAACAGAACAAAGAATAAGGAGAAGGGGAAAGAAGAGGGGGAAGAGAAATACATGAACGATAAAGAAAATATGGCAGGGGCTAGAGAGATGGCTCAGAGGTTAAGAGTGTTGGCTGCTCTTCCAGAGTTCCTGAATTCAATCCCCAGCAACTACATAGTGGCTCATAACCATCTATAATGAGATGTGGTGCCCTCTTCTGGTGTGCAAGCATGCAGACAGAATAATGCACACATAATACACAAACAAATCTTAATTTAAAAAAAAAAATTAAAAAAAGGAAAAGAAAAATATGGCATAAGCACATATACACAGTGGAGTTAACTATATGGAGTTAAGTATATTCTCGTCCCATTAATTGTTTTACTAAGTCATAAAGAAAAATGAAATTTTATCTTTTACAGGAAGAGAGATGAAACTAAAGATTGTTAGGAGAAATGATACAGAAAGATAAATATTTCATGTTTCTCTCACATGAACACCTAGATTTAAAAAGAAGACATTAAAGCACAAAGAAGCCTATTTGGGAAAAGGAACAGGAGTGGAGGACTGTGGTGGTTTGAATGAGAATAGCCTCCATAGACTCATTTTTGAATATTTGGTTCCTAGCTGTAACATTTGGGAAGGATTAGGAGGTGTGGCCTTGGTGGGAGCAGGCTTTGAGGTTTCAAAAGACTTCCTTTATTTCCAGTTATCTCTCTCTGATCCTACTTGGGCATTAAGATGTAAGGTAAGGCCTCAGCTGTTCCTGCTTCCACCCCTTTGCTGGCCATCATGGACTCTAATCCTGAAACAGTAACCCCAAATTAAACTCTTTAAGTTGTCTTGGCCACAGTATCTTATTACATCAATATAAAAGTAACCAACACAGGCAAAACAATGACAGTTAATATGATTACATATACGTATGTATGAACTATATGTATAAATGTGTCATAATGAAGTCTCTACAAGTTAATATGATCACAGTATGTTATGTGTATGAACGTGTTATCATGAAATCCCCTACGAGTACACATAACTGAGGAAGAAAAGGGCTGAAGTTAAATGCACATCACCTTGTGTTAGCTGCTTGCTTTATATGTAGCCACTGTTCAGAGCTGTAACCCTTCTTACATGTGGGCAGTAGACACTTCTAAAACATTATTCACTGGGTAAAATACATAGGAGATGGAATGCTTTTCTAAGGTGTGAGTTGGCTTTCTTATTACCAATAAAGCAGCTGGCAACTTTTAGTTGCCACAAAATGTTTTTTATTATGAAATATTATAAACTCCAAACACAGCAGGTACTCATACTCTCAGCTCTGTCAAGCTACAATGCTTGAAAATGTCATTTCATGTAAGAGACAATAAAGAGGAGCACTGCAGATCCCCTCAGCACAGAGACAACACAGCCTCTCTCTGGCATTTATTACCTTTATGCATATCTTTATTTTGATGTAGCCACAAGTAAAGAAAACTAGGTGGCAGGGCTATTATTATTATTGTTGTTATTTTTGAAGGAAGGTCTCCTGATGTGATCTAAACTGTCCTGGAACTTCTACGTAGTCCAGATTGGCCTGCCTCAGCCTTCTGCATGCTAGGATGACAGGTGTGCATTGCCAAACACATCTCCTACATGGTAGCCTTGACAAATCCTGTCTGAACTCCTCCTGGTGCCTGTGATATAGTTCAACCCTTTCAACTGTCTTCATCTCTTTTTGCAGTGTAGGAGACTGAACCCAGGGCATTGTTCATACTAGGTAAGTGTGTTCTACAACAAATCTACATACAAGACTACTTCATCTTTCTGGTATTAGGGGTTGAATTCAGGGCCTCCCAAATAAGTACTCCCAGCCCTTTATTTCTATTTTGAGACAATGTTGCTACATTTTCTAAGCAGGCCTCTCCAGCAGCTTTAGATTACACACATGGACCTCCATACTTGGCTCCTTCAGAATACATTACCACCTAAAAAACAGCCATCCATTTCTGGAAGATACTATTTTCTTTTTTCCCCCCATTTTGGTTTTTTGAAACAGGGTTTGTCTGTGTAGCCATGGTTGTTTTAGAACTCAATTTGTAGACCAGGCTGGCCTTGAACTCAGAGAGCCACCTGTACCTCTGACTCAGCAAGAATGCTATTTTTAAGACAGGTACTAAACATGATACAATGAGCATAAAAAGCTATGTGAGACATGTGCTTCTAAGTGCCAAGTGGGAATTAAGGATGTAGCCACGAGTCTGAACCTTAGTACCATATAAACCAAATATGATAACTCAAACCTTCATCCCAGAACTTGGGAGGTGAGCCTTGGCTACATGGAGTTTGAGACCAGGATGAATTACATAAGACTCAGTCTAAAAATCAAACAAAGACCGGCAAGATGGCTCAGCAAGTAAAGATGTTTATTGTTAAACCAGAAAAACCTAAGTTTACTTACACAGCAGAATCTACTCCTACACCTTCTGACCTCCACATGCGCACTGTGGAAGACATGCTTTTTCTCTACACACAAAATAGACTCTTTAGCCGTCATACTCCCATCTGCCTAGTTAAGTGCTAGTCTACTTTTCACCAACAACTGCTATCAGCATTCTTTTTAACTCAAGAGATGCTGTTAAAGTCAATACTGTAGTAATTTCTGGGAGCCTATTTATGTTTTCAAACTGGCCACCACTTCTTCACTTGTGAATCATACGCTCATTATCTGAGGCACTTTCCTTTGGGTTCTTTTAACTAATTGATATGTTGAAATCTGTTATTTTACTCTCTATATGAATCTGTCAAATTGACCTTAGACCAAATTTCTTCAGGACACTGGCAATTTCTCCTTACGAAAAAATTTGCTATTTTTCCCTAAAGGGCTCTATAGGAAGGTAGGTATCAATATTTATCATGTGCCCATTGCTGAGTCATAAACCACCCATCTTTCAGTGAGCTGAGATTACAATTATTGATGCTGCTGTATCCTGTGATCTCACCTGGGGTTGGTCACTTGTGGAGATAGATGAGTGGCCTCCTCACTTACATATACGCCCTCTCAGCTTCTAGGAGGCTAAATGCCCAACCGATAGGGCTAAAAGTCCCTGTTGACTGGGCTGAGAAGTCTCATGTTTTGTCTACCTATTCCATTAGTCACAGAATCACAAGTCGTCTCGTTTCTAGGTAAGAGGTCAGATATACCTTTCCGTGAGAGAATCAAGGTTATGTTAGGAAGTACCATGGTAGCCTTCAATTTCTCTGAAGGAATCATACATTTATCCTGCCTCTAACAATGGTTCTCAAGATTCCTGTAGGGTTACTCTGGATTTGAGGTTCTGTAATCCACGTGTGACAAACCCTTTCTTTCCTGTGCTCCAACCACAGGAAGCCATATTTCCTCTTTAATTCACAGTCTCATGGTACGAAATAGAAGCTGATCTAATGGAGTCCCTTGTTGCTGGCTGCTGTATGTGATATGTCCTAGGCGTTGGAATGTGTTTTTTTTCTCGTCTGTGATGGTCACTGAGAAGTGTTGGTGCTGTTGGCAGGTAAGGCAGCCTCTTGTATGCCAGAGCACTGCTCTACGTGGGTCATCACAGAGTCACTCTCACCTACAAGTTGTTGTAAGAGCAGCCCAGATCCTGTCCTTCCATGAAAGAGAAGCTGACTTCATTCTCCATACTTACCATTTCCGTTCCAGGGTTCCACTTGGGCCCCACAAGGCCTTCCTATGAATTGATATGCATAGAGGCTTTTTTTCTCTTCTTTCTGAGACAGGGTCACTCTTGTAGTAGGAGTTGGCCTTGAATTCACAGAGTTCTATCTGTCTCTGCCTCCCAAGTGTAGAGATTTAAAGCCACATACTACCATACCAGGTAGTCTTACTTCTTCAACAGCCACCAGACCCACAGTCTTCTATGGAAACTCTATTATAAGGATCTAGAGGCTCCTACTACAGGTGTGGGTCTGCAAAGCCAGTTTTTTTTTTTTTAAAGCCTCAAATTCACTATAGTCCAGACTAACACCAAACTCATAAAACCTTTGCTTTAGTTTCCCAAATACTGAGCTTACAAGTGTATACCATCATACCTGTCACCCCGAAAACCCCTTCGGGACACAGTCTCTTAAGGTGCCCAGGTTGGCCTAAAACTTAAAATCTTCTGGTTTCAGCCTTTTGAGCACTGGGATTACAGGCACTCACCCATCTACTCAACTCTTTAAAGAGGTCTTTACCTCTCAGTGACAGGAGACCCCTCCGGCTTTCGGGAGATGATATAGCGGCAGCTCAGTCCAGCATCTTTGACCATCTGGTCTCCCAGGAACTCAGCCAGGCGCTTTGCTGTGCTGATAGATGTAGACTTCTGCTCCCCATAATCTTCTAGCTTCCGAGACATGGAGCGGTTCTCAGAAATCAGCTCGAACAATTCAGAATCAGGCATATTAGCAGCCTAGAGAAAGAAACAACAGATGCCAGGAAGATGAGGCCATATTCACTTTGATTCTGTAGGATTGTACCTACCTATTTCTTCCCTGGAAAGCTGAAGACAGGCTTTGGATTTCCAAAGGGCTGGAGATGGCTCAGTGGTTAAGAGCACTGACTGTACTTCCAGAGGACCTGATACCCTCTTCTGGTGTGTCTGAGGACAGTGACAGTACACTCAGATAAAATAAACAAATCTTAAAACAAACAAACAAAAATACTCCAAAACCAAAACCGAAACCACCTTTAAAAAAGCTACCCTAGCACATTTGGTCAGAGCCCTAGCACTGCATTAAAGTGTGTGTAGGCTAGGGCAATGGCAAGACGGCCTAGTGGGTGTAAGTGCCTATTGCCAAGGCTGACACCTGAGTGTTTATTTTTTTTTTTTCATTTAAATTTGTGTGGAAGTGTTTTGTCTGAATGTATGGCTGTGTGTCACTGTGTTCCTTGTACCCATGGAGGTCAGAAAAGGGTGTTAGATCCTTTGTGACTAATATTACAGACAATGTGAGCTGCCATGTGGATACTAGGACTCAAACCCTGATCTTCTTAACTACCGAGCCATCTCTCTAGCCCATGTTAACCTGAATTTGATCCTCCAGGACCCACATGATGGAGGACCATCTCCTACAAGCTGTCCTCTGACTTCCACATGTACACTGTGTTACTCCAGTATCCTCTACCCTAAAAATAAATGTCATTTGAAAAAAAGACATATAAAATCTTACCTATTATCTTAAGGTTGTATACAAACTTACCAAGAAATACGTATGAGCAATAAGTGCCAAAGCCATACTGTGTAGTGGGATATTTTTCTCCCGCTACATTTTACAATAGAACTCGGTAATTTGAGAGGAGCTAATGTGGGAGGAGCAAGGAAAGGAAGAGGAGGAGCTAGGAAGAGGAGGAGAGATGTAGGAGCCAGAGAGACCCACGCATACATGCAGTACAGTCCTGGGTAACAAATTTTATCTAAGGTTAGGTATTGGGTAACAACTCAGATTGTGTGGGCATCTTGTTAACTGAACATTTCTAAATACATAAGGCCTTCGGATCATAATTAAGCTTTGGAGCCTCATCTCTACTGGGTACTGCGTGGATGGTGAGATGGTCTGGGCTCAGCCAAGCGTTGGGGAGACAGTGTGGTGGATTGGCAGAGTCAGCTGCCACGATGGCGTCTTGTGGGTGACAGGGCTGGTGCATCTGGCCAGCCTGAGCCACGGTCTTGCAGGTCTAGTTTTGGTACACATGGCCTGAGCTAAGCAGAACCACTGCCACATAGATAGTCGGCCTTTTAAAATACTATCCTCAACAAGTGGCGCTCCTGGGTGCCAGGGCCGATGCTTCTGGTCGGACTGAGACTGAGCCATAGCAGTGGTGAGAACGCGCTGCTACTCTTGGCCTCAGGCCTTGTCTAGTCTGGAACATAGCAGCCCCATAAGAACAAGCCAGACTGAGTGCCGCTGTTTTAAATATTACATCAACAATACTGTGTGGGGAATAATTATGCCCAAGACATAAGATAAGGCGACATCTGTCTAAAAGGACTAAATTTCATGTGACATTGGCTGGAACAATGGGATTCTTAAATTTCCTCACAGATGGAAATGTGCAGACAGATGGACTGGTAAGTGACCCAGAACATATAACAATACAGAAATAGTAAAATATTCTGAGGCAGAACTAAAGGCATTCCCTTCTTTTCTTTCTTTGGTAATGCTCAAGATAAATTATAAAAATGATGTGTGCAGCTGGGTGTCATGGCACATACTTTTAGTCCCAGCACTCAGGAGGAAGAGATAAGTCATCTCTATGAATTTAAAGTTAGCCTAGACTACACACAAATTCCAGGACAGCCAGGGGTACGCAGTAAGACTCCTATCTCAAAAAACAAAACAAAATTATGTGCACATTCAAAGACTTTAAAAAATGAGAGCTAGCCAGATGGCTCAGCAGGTAAAGGTACTTGCCACCAAGTCTGAAAACTTGTTAGTTCAATTTCCAGCACCTAGATAATGGAAGGAAAGAACTGACTTCCATTTGTTGTTCTCTAAACTTCCATATGTGCATGCATGCATGCATGCACACACACACACAAATATAATTTTTAAAAGTTTTTAAGAAGGGGGATGGAGAGACACAGTTCAATAGTTACCGTTAAGAGCATTTGTTGCTCTTATAGAAGACCAGTGTTCACTTCCTAGAACCTACACAGCAGCTTACAACTGCCATTTCCAAATGCTGACCTCTGGCCTCTGAGGGCATCAGACACACAGTGTATTCAGATATATATACTAAAAACAAACAAACACATAAAATAAATAAACACAACTTAAAAAACCCAAAGACTTCAAAAATCAAATAAACTGATTTGATAATTAAGTTTCCTCTGATGGCTCCTTTTATTGTCATGCTGGCACTCCAAAAACTAGGGAATTATAGGGTAGCAGAGCTAAGGAAGCTAGGTTTCATCAAACTGCTCCAGGTTCATCTGTTACCTGAGTCTCCAGGAGCCTAGTATGCAAGTCCAATTCCTTGAAAGATGCTCACTCCTGAGAACCAGCTGAGGAGGCAGGTGGAGCCTTACCTTGCTATAGAGCACATCTAGCCAGTAGTCTGCCACTTTGGCCACAGAGCCATACACCTCCTCCAGTGTGCTGCCCTTGAGGAAGGCCTCAAAAACTGAGGACTGGAAGATTTTAATCAGCTGCAACTCCCCTCGGCGTTTCACCTCAAAACCTTTCAGTTCAGCTAAGGAACCATCTTCATTGAATACAGCATATCTGAAAAGCAAGGGAAACAACAGAAAAATGAACTTCAGGGTGCTGGGTGCTTTCTGTCTCCCTTCTGCCTTCTTGCTTCACTGCCTGACCCCCTTGTCATCTTTGAGGCAGCAAGTAGCAACCTCTCCCAATCTCTGCCCCTTAGGTTGATGCTTTAGCAAACTGGAATGCATTGAGAGACCAGTGCGCACAGAACCAGAATAGAAGGCTGGCACACCAGCATCCATTTTCCTCCTTAAATTAGTAAATAAAACAAACAACAAACAAATGAAACCCCATCCAGTTTGTTCTCATTTTGGCTCCAGGTCTATTTTCTTTCCTGAGTCTTTAGTTTGTCTATCTACTGCATTTCCTTTCCAAAACATAAGGCTCGGGGATTCCTACCTCTTCTTTAGTTTCTTGCCTTCTTCCTTGGAGGCTGGAAGGATCATAGCAAGGTATGGTCCATCAACTTCAAAAAAGATGCTGTTCTCAGAGCGGGTGACATAGGTGAGAGACGAAGGCTCTGTTAGTTCCTGGTATTGGTGGTTGGTAAAGCCTTCCTAAGAATCAATAACAGGAAAGGTAACCTCATTCCTAAGGCCTCACAAACAGGACCCACCTCCTCTCCTCAGGGAGTGGGTATGTCAGTAAATAAACTCTACTACACAATGAACAAAATGGGTAGCAGACTAGCAGAGGGTCTGACAGCAACACACTGAGACTCAAGTGCAATTAACAGGGTCTGGGTTGCATGGTCTATGTTTCCATATATGTGACCTGGGAAAGGAAAAAAAGAGCACAAATACACATCAAGAGTTGACAGGGTTTCAGTGGAGCAGAGAGACTCCTTGAAGAAATGCTTCACTCCAGGGGTAACACAAGGTAAATACAAGATAAAGATAAAACTGGAGTATCTTATAGCATCAAGTAAGAAAATGCTCCAAACATAAGGTCTAAAAAAGGAAACAGTGTATGTCCTTGTGGCCAGCTAGGAATGAATTGAGCCAAGGAAAGACATGAAGATCATACTGGATTATCCTCCTAAGTATAAAAGATGCCCAAGAATCCATGCTGCTGTAAATTAGTCAACAGACATACAGGGGAATATAAACCAGAGAGAAGGGTAACTATCCCTTATAGACTCCAATGAGCAAGCAGAAGGAATGGGGTAAACAGCAACCTGCCATGAAACTACTCCAGCACAGGAGACATGCAGTAGTGCAGGTGACACTACTGGTGAGTGCAAACAGCAGGACTTAACAAAGGTCAAGGAACATTTCAAAGCATGCCTTCACTGTGGTGGCTCTAACACATGCTCAGATGCTCTTTTATACTCATTCCTTCAGGGAGGACAGTCATCCTTGGGTGTGATTACTGAGGAAAGAACAGCATGTGAACAGAAACTTGGGAACCTCCCTGTGGAGACACCTGGCAGATATGGAGGAATATCACCTGGTCATGGAGCCAGTATCTCCAAAGATGAGGAAGTGATGATCAAGGCATACGAGACTCAAGTTAGGGAGCATCTGTGTGGAAGCATCACCTGCCTATAAAAAGCTGACGGCCTACTAACTGAAGCAGAATTAGAAGGTAGGACATCTGGCAAAGAAAGAGGAATTCTGGAAGAGTCAAGAGTGGGAGATTTCGACCAGGACTTGGAGGAGACAGACAAATGGAACTGAGGAGAGGTGAGCCATGTGACATACACAGACTCAAATAAAAGGGTCATATAAGTTACAAGCTAGTTGGGGAATAAGCCAAGGCCATGGCCTAGGCATTTATTCATAAATAACTAAGTCTCAGAGTTGTTATTCTGGGAACAAAGAGGCTGGATATAAAAGCCTGTGGCTACAACAGCCTTATAATGAGATCTCCTAATTGACAGCAGAAAACAAAATTCCAGACCAGCAAAGACCAAGGCATTATTCAGGGTAAAAGGACATAGTGTGGGCACCTGGAAACTGAGGACTCCAAATAATATATGATTTAGTTACAGAGTATGTATAACATGCATTTCTTCATTTTGATGACTGTATGCTTTAGGCAGATGCAAACATTAGATAAGCAGCCTGAAAGGTATAAAACAGTTTTCTGCAGTATTTGTACGTGGTATATGTGCATGTGGAGGCCAAGTTGACACTGGATGCTTGCCTCAACTCTTCCTCACTTTGTTTTTTTAAAACAGGGTTTCCCATTGAACCTGAAGCTCATCAATTTGGTTAGGGTTGCTGGCCAACGAGGCCCAGGCATTTACCTTTTCTGGGTCCCTGACACAGCACTGGGACAAAGTGTATGCTTCCATGTCCAGATTTTACAAAGGTACTAGGGCATCCCAACTCAGGTTCTCATGTTTGTGTGCATTTTACTGAGCCATAGCCCCACCCTTCTTTAGTACTCTTTGAGAATTTTGTATAAGTTTAAAAAGTGCTTTGAAATAAAAGTAAGAGTGAAAGTAGTATGGTTCTGTGAAAGTGAAAGAAACTTTCTTTGCAACCTGAATCTAACAGTCTTACCATAACAGCTGAGAAAATTAGGTAAAAGAATGTCACAGATGGGTAGCTTTTGTAGGGCGCTAAAGATATCAAGAGCTGAGATCTTTCCAAATATCCACACTGGGGACAGGCCAGAGGTCAGAATTACGTGTTTACTTGCTGCAGGCCCACTCACCTTGACCATGATGTTCAACATGGCACCAGGATAGGAGATGGTCAGTTTGGGTTTCTTCGCATTGGTTGTCTTGATGACAAAATTTTCAGGAAAGCTATTGGGTAGGACGCACCATATTCCGTCTGTGTCCAGTTCTAAAGGCCTCCTTCAAAGAAAGGAGTAAAGTTCATGGATACAGGGCAATGGCCCCAAGTCCTTAGAAGCCAGGTGTTAAATACCTCAAATACGATAATATCAAACCCATTTCTGTCTTCTTAGTCTTTACAATTTCCTGTCACTGCCCCTCCTGTGTCCCTGTGGTATAAGCCCTGCAGCCAACTCCAGGCCACACTCACCCAATCTGTTCAATCAGCTCTCTTGCTTGAGTGATGATGTTGGCTCCTGTAAAGCAGACGATACCAGCCATCTCCATGGAATACCAGCGAGCTCTGGAAAGGACAGCCAGTCTATGGTGAGCAGGACTGACAGGAGGCTCCCTCCACAGGGAAGAGATTCCCCGGGAGAGATTATAGAAGCAGTCAAACATATTTGAAGCAGGACAACTAAGGTGGAATTTGGCTTTGTCCGAGGGGAACTTCTATCCCTAGTTTAGAGTGGATAATGTGCTCACAAAGGGTTAACATGTCACCTATCAGTTCACAGTTTCAGAGTCCTAGGACTCTCAATCCCACTCTACTCCATCCCATGTCTTCTTTATTCTTGTAATAGCTCTTCCCAAATCCTACCCTCACCCACTTAATTCCAGAAACAGCTGTCCTAAGCTTCCTGCCAGCTCTCCCTGCTGTCCACCTCATTCTCTGGGCTTAGACCTCTTCCCTGTCCCTTCTTTATTCTGACCCAGCAGCATTTAACACACCCACTTTTATTAAAAATCAACAAATAGGGCTAGTAAAATGGCTCGGTGAGCAGATGCACTTGTTACCAAGATTTATGATCTGAGTTAGACACAATGTACTCACATGGTAGGAGAGGACTGATTTTTGAAAGTTGTCTTCTGACCACTGCATGAACACTGTACTATAGTATGTGTGTGCCCACATCTATATCCAATTTTTTAAAACCGCAACATATAAACACAATCAGATACAACCTCCTCACAATCAACTCCAGTCAGTTCCTTTCCTTTTCTATGGAGCTACAGGTTGAAAGTACTCTTTTCTCCTATGTTTCTGAACATTCATTCTACTCATCTGTTTCCCTAGAGGACTCAACTAGCTTTGTCCAAGGAGTAGAGCCCAGGCTCTACCGGTCACACCACTCACACCATGTCCTATTCTCTCTTCCTAGAACAGTCTCCACCTTGGCTGAGAGACCTCAGCCCATCAGTCAAGTTCTATGCCGTTCATTAATCATTCCTCTGCCCACCCTTTAAATAAACTGATGCTATTAAACACCTACAAGCCCTTTCTACTGCAGTGAGGATACAGTGATATAAAACATCAAAATAACCAAATCTTATCTACAGCCCACTGTGCTTCCAACAGGGTGTCTAGTAGAAAGTAGTATATTTCTCAACACTTAGATCCTTGAGCCAATGCGAACCCTACTCTCATGGACCCAGTCCCAATTAAACCTGTGTCACTAACATGTTGTGAGCAAGAACATTCCCATTCATACCCATCATCTGCTTGCTCCATCAATAACTGAACTGCACCCCTCCCCCCAACTTCTTGCTTTTGGCTGTCACATCTTGCTGTACGTACCCTTTGCGCATGACATAGCCGTAGAAGGAGTTCAGGATGCACTTGTGAGCTAGCTGCAGTGAATCATAAAGGATCTCCATGTTCTTGCAGCGCTTCACCTCAGATGCATCGCCCACCTCTACAGCCGCCGAGAGCTTCTTCTTCCATACCTGGAAGTACACTGGGAGCCTAAGTACCATACAGTTTCTCCAATTTCAGTCCACAAAAATCAGCAAGAATAAATTTTCAATATTAAAAACTTTCAAATCTGGGGCTAGAGAGATGACTCAGTGGGTCTTGCAGAGGATCCGAGTTTGCTTTCCAGTACACATATTATGGCTCACAACTATCTGTAACTGTAGTTCTAGGGGATCAGACGCCTTCTTCTGACTTCCAAGGGCATCAGGTACACATACATACAGGCATGCAAAACATTCAAACACATTAAAAAAAAAACAACATAAAACAAAAAAGAAAAGAACAACTTTCAAATCCAGAGAACTTGAAAAAGGATAATAAAGACCATTCTCTCTTTAGACTGGCCACCTGTTATACCTTAGCACATCTCTTTTATTTCATGTGTCATCTATCCCCATAAAACAAGTACTTCTAGTCTACCAGGCCTTCCATCAATATTGTCATCTTGATTTAAAAACAAAGCCAGCACAGGCCTTTAATCCCAGCACTTTCCAGGCAAGGTAGGCAGATCTCTGAAGCTAGCCTGGTTTACAGAGCTAATTCTAGGATAGCCAGGGCAACCCAGAGAAACCCTGTCTCAAAAACAAAGCAAAACAACATAAGAGAAACAAAGCCAGCCAACTATGGGTTGAGATCTATGAAAACATAAGACAAAATAAACCTTAAGTGATGTTAAGAACTTGGTCAGAGCAACAAAACTCTGAATAACACAGAAATAAAAGGTTTTGAAAAGAGCAGTGGCCGGGCGGTGGTGGCGCACGCCTTTAATCCCAGCACTTGGGAGGCAGAGGCAGGTGGATTTCTGAGTTCGAGGCCAGCCTGGTCTAAAGAGTGAGATCCAGGACAGCCAGGGCTACACAGAGAAACCCTGTCTTGAAAAACCAAAAAAAAAAAAAAAAAAAAAAGAAAAAAGAAAAGAGCAGTGACAGTTGTGTAACAGATGGCACACAACTATACAGATATAAATGTTAAACTTCATGATACGACTCCTCACCACTGCAAAAGGAGAACCAATGACAGTGAGGAGAGTGATGAGGACTGTGTATCAGAACAGTGCACAGTGCAAGGGTCCACAAGCCGGGATCTCACCAAAACTAGCCTTGAGGGACATGCTCTTAGAATTTAAACTAGCTGATAAAACATAAAACTTTCACTTTTTAGTAGGAAAAAAATTCAGGCAGCTCCTGGTAAAAGCATTATTTCTTATAAAACAGAAGAAACCATTTAAACTTCTATATAAGGGGATAAGTTCTACACCAGGAGATAAAATATATACGTGAAAACATTTCCCATGGGGCTAGATGTGGTGAATAGCAGTACTGGCTGCTCTTCCATAGTACACAGGTTTGATTCCCAGCACCTATAGGGTGGCTCACAAATGTCTGTACATCCAGTTCCAGAGGATCAGACACCCTCTTCTGATCTCCACAGATACTGAGCACACAGGGGCACATAAACATACATTCAGGGAAAACATCCATACAGATATAATAATAATGAAATTTTTAAAAACACAAAGAGAGAAAAAAAGAAAAATCACTTCCCTAATTCTTCTAAATCAGAGGTAAGCAAACCACAGGTTTAAATCCAGTGTGTATGGTGGCCTTAGAGTCTGTACAGACTATTTACCTGTTTGTACTGGGAAAGCAGTCAACTCATGGCTGTATCTAGCTCAGTAAGACTTTGTCAGCTCAGCTACTGTCTTTTGTAGGTGCAGTTCTACATAACTATTTCTGAAACAATTACTCAGCACAGTTCCAAGGGCTCAAGCCATGACAAACAATCTGCATCCTCTCTGGCCATTAATTCCTTTTTTTAAAAAAAATTATTTATTTATTTACTTATTTATTTATTTATTTATTTTATGTATATGAGTACACTGCAGCTGTCCTCAGATACACCAGAAGAGGGCATCGGATCCCATTACAGATGGCTGTGAGCCACCATGTGGTTGCTGGGAATTGAACTCAGGACCTCTAGAAGAGCAGTCAGTGCTCTTAACCACTGAGCCATCTCTCCAGCCTGGCCATTAATTCTTTAAGTTTATAGACCACTGTGCATTTATTATCCAAATGCATATGGCAACTCACAAACTACAGCTACAGAACAAGGTGTTTTCATAGAGCCAAACCAAAACACTCTCACTCAGACACCAGTTTATTTTGACCTACCTTGTGCAGTCCTTTGAATTCATAGCGCCTGTCTCTGAAGGCCCGTACTGTGTCCACATAAAATGAGTTTTCCCTCTGACAGATGGTAGTTAGACGTTCTTCTACCTTGGTCATATGGATCTTCTTATAGGCTTTCCGGCAATAATCTAAGACAATTCAGAGTGTTGGGACTGGTAGCTGAGACCTTCCAGATAACAAAAGAGCAAACTGGGACACAGGGATGCTAAGGAGCTCACTTTCCTAAGGTAACAGAAACGTTTGGAAAACCCAGACACTGCTACTTATCATTGTAAAAGAGAACAGTCCCGAAGGACTAGGAACTTGATACCAAGACTGTGACAAAAGGCTACTTCCTGAGCTTTGCAAAGGAGAAATAAAGAAAGGAATCCCCATAGAAAGAACATAATTTAAACCTAAAATACTACTGCCCTGGAACTGCAATGTGCCCATACCTCTGATCAAACCACTGTTTATCAAGCTGTGGCTTGCCAGGTGCTTACCTGCCAACCTCCGCTTCTCATATTTAGCCTGTTCTTCACGGGACAGCTCGTGAAAGGCCCGTGCTGGCCCCTCTGGGAACAAAGGGGGGAACTTCTCCGACTCCAGCTGATGCTGGATTCGATGGTATTCACTGCGACTGGCTGGCACTGGAAAGAAGTGATGGGTCAAGTTCCAAGATCAGAATTTAGGTCTGTCCTGAACTGCTGAGTACCCTTTAGGGCCTGACACTCACTGAATTCTCCCCTCCATTGCCAGGCCATCTTCCTCTGACAATTTGCTCCAGGCTTATTGAAGTCACAGGCAGCACAGGTGGCCTCATCCACTATGGCAGAAGGCTATAAAAGGAGAGGAGGGTCAGAAATCAACTTGGGTCTGCAAAGAGAGATGATATGATATGAGAAGAGAGGTCTCACCTGCAGGCGGTTGGTAAGGATTATGTTAGGATACATGGCCCCCACATCTAGATGGTAGATTAAAGGACATTCAATTCTGTTAGGAACATCTTTTAGGGAGGTGAGCTTGGTCTTAATCTGGTCACACACCTACAGAGAAGGGAAAAACAAAGGGACATTGGTGGCCAACATAAGAACTAGGTGCACTGGGTGGTGGTGGTGCACCCCTTTCATCCTAGCACTAGGGAGGCAGAGACAGTTTGATTTCTGAGTTCAAGGCCAGCCTGGTCTAGGTCCAGAGTGAGTTCTAGAATGGGCAGGGCTACACAAAGAAATCATGTCTTCAAAAAAAAAAAAACAAAAACAAGAGCCAAAACCCCAAAGAATGAGGTGCAATAAGGATAATGAAGATAGAATGGCAAGTCGAGAGGGAGTAAGACAAAAATCACATCAAGAGCCTGAGATGCTTTAGCTATGTAAGAAAGAGCAAAGTCAGATATAGGCCCTGCTTCCCTGCTTCCTAGATGGCTACCTCTTGAAAGTTGGTGGCTTGTTCCACAGGCACCTTCTCTTCTTCTTCAATGGCATGGCGCATAGTTTTCTCAACTCGTTGCAGCAGAAAATCAAAGGCTGCAGGATTCTAGTATAAGACACCAAAGGGCACAGGTCAGACAGAGCTTTCAAGTTCCTGCCAGTGTAACACATGGCAGGTGTCAGAGAATGCTCTGCAAGTATACTGTGTCTTAGAAAGCACTGAATGAAAGCTCATCTTATGTAAGGGAGATGGGAGTGGAACTGAGCCTAAGAAATCACCACTGACAGAAGTGGCCTATGGGAGAGATGAAGATAAGACTGTTCAGGCCATGGCTTCTTGGGTTTTTCAACAGCACAAGTATGGAAAGAAGCAACCCCAGAAGACCTAGGAAGGAGATCTACCATCCTAAACCGGCAGGGTATATCACTTCGGAAGACACCGGACTCTAGTGCCTCCACATGACCCCCAACGTAGGTCTCGGCATCTAACACGTGGCCATCATCTGTGAGCTTGTTGAACTCCTGCTCTTGCTTATTAGGGAAGACAATGTTGGCATGGAAAGCTTGAACCATCAGCAAGGCTTCACACAATGTTCCAGAGCCCTTCCGCAGCACCTACAGGGAAGATGTAGCAGGTAGCTGTGCAGGCCTATCCCAAATTTATGTCAAAAGCCCCGACTCCTAAGCAAAGTCCATGACTACCAGAAAGTCATCTAACCTTGACTGTAATGTGGAAGGAAAACTGTGCAGCCAGTAACAGAAGCTCCTGCTTCCTGTGGCTATTCTCACATTGGTGGCCCAGACTCCAGAAAGATACCAGAGATGCCACCCATAAGAGTTCACTATCTGTCTCCAGAACCATCCCACCTCGAGCATCAGTGCACTAACCTCATCAGGTTCCATAGGAATAATGGTGCACAGGGCGAATATGAAGGGATGGACATATTTCATGTACAGGTAGTAGGTAGCAACAGCATCTGACACTGAGTAAGTAGCCAGAGTCTGGGGAGAACATGAGAGAGCAAGATCATTAAAAACCAAGGGTCCAAAGAAATTCACGAAATATAGAAAGTAAAGTTCAGGAAGGAGGCAAGGCTGAGCAGGAGTGCACTAGGAAGGAAAAGCTGGTACCCATATCTCCAGTCAGAATGTCTATGACTTCAGGGATGCATAGGAGAGCGAATGGGCTCACGTGCCTGGGGCTGTTCAGTGGCCATACGACACATGTCCTCAGGGTCCAGTTCTACAGGGTCATAGCCAAGTTTGGCCTTAGCAGCTGCCTTGAGATTATGACTGCCCACAGGAAGGTAACTGTCCCTCTTCACCCACCTGGAAAAAGGACAGACTTTAGAGATGGTGGTAACACAAAGGCTGGCAAAACCAGACATAACACAAAAATGTAGGTTTTGGAGACATTCAAGGAACCAATGCCACTTGAACCTCCACTTGACTCTCAGGCACACTCACAGAGTACATGTAAGTATCAGGGGATCCTTTGTACCCTGCCTCACCCTCTACTTTCAGCAGAGAACTCAGCCTCTTGCTATGGAGAAATAAAAAGGAAATACAGCAAGAATCCCTAGGCCTCTCTGTGCCTCTCAAACCTTACTGCATAAACTACCTGTCCATCTTTCCTCTTCTTACATTGTCCTCAGTATGAGCTCTCTAAACAGCACCCCCTTTAGAAGATGCTCTCTAGGGCTTGGAAGATGGCTCAGTGGGTCCATCTTGCCATACAAGCATAAGGCCCTGAGTTCAGAGCCCCAGCATTCATGTAAAAGCTAGGACTGCACTGTTATGTCGCCACATCTAGTCCCTATCTCCCATGACCTGTCCCAGCAGCTGTCCACTCCCTCTGCAACTTCTGTGATCTCTTCCTCTATAAAATTTCAGGCCTTCTGTCAATATACTTCTAAACCTTGCTAGTTCACCATCTATTAGAACTTTGATCAACCTTGTGCCTCTAGGTGACACCACCTGGTCTTGGGCTCCTCCAAGTGCACAAAGACTTCCACAACAGCATGATTGCAACAGAATCCTCTCTTACCTTAAATGTATTCTTTCTCACTCCAAGTCAACTGAGCACAGAGACTTTAGGAATCTATCTATCCCTAAGGCCCCAGGCATGCTAGCAAACCTGAGTGTTGATCTTTCTTTACCAATGAACCAGTCCCAACCTCTTGGCTTTCCTCTAACTCAAGCAACAGCTGACCTCAGACAACCTCAGAGACTGATGGAACTTATGTCTTGGCTCAGCTCAGATGTCACCCTCTTCTTCTGCTAGCTCTTTGCATTTGTGTGTTCATAACTGTCTTCCTACCTACATGAACCTATGCTTCACATACCATGAGTTCAATACCTGGTATACCTACATGCTTTCAGTCAGCATGAAGTATACTGAGCTCATCTTGAGACCATATAGCCTGTGGGACCAGCCTCATCTGACTTCATCTATGCAAGCCTCAGAATCTTGTTGTACGTTTCTTTTTAGCCAAGCTTTTCCACCTTACAGGCAATTGTTTAGCATTCTTGTTGACTAAATGGAGGACTAGCAATAAGCAGACAGCAAATTCCGATGACCCAAAGCCATTTCTTGGAGGTCAATCACAACAGACGTGTCAACGGTCTATACAAGAAGCCTTTCTGAATCACTGATGGGATCAGTCACGAGCTGCCTACTATGTGGTGTATACATACCTGAGGCAGTCCATGTGAATGCATTGTGGTGCCTTATATTCTCCTTGGCTATCCTTCTGGAAGCCTATCTCCTGGTACATGCTTAGGCCATGAATTGCTGCCCTAGCCTCCACAAATGGCCTAACAACAAAAGAGACAGGCAATGGGATAAATAAGCTGCCAGTTCTTCTTTTGATCCTCCTCGTGTGTAGGCAGAATGCTCCCAGAAGACACTGGTCACATGCACTTCTCTGCGAAAATGAGAAAACCACTGATACCAGCAGGCAGAACTGCTCCTCTTCGACCCTCCCCTGACACAATTACCCACAATAGGAAGCTAGACTCACCAGTCAAAAAAATCCCCATTGTAGGTGACCATAATGGTAGGTTTGGTCTCCTGGATATGCTCAAACCATCTCTGGATCAGATGGACCTGAGCTCAACAAACCACAGAAGTCAGTGGAACCCTTTCTCTGCTTTCAGCAACTTGCCAGTACTTCCCCAAACTTAGAAGCAGCAGTCTCATGTCAGCCCAGATGTCCAGGACCTACTCTAGCCTCGGCCATGGAAGAGGAAGCTGAGCAACAAGCACCTGAGCCCAAGAATCAGTTTGCATCTTGCCACCTTATACCAAACACCAGGAAGTTTCTATAGAAAGTTTCTTTACCTCATCAGGTTCATTGAAGACACAAAAAGGCCCTTCATATTCTGGCTTGGGGGTGAACTCAAAATCTTCAATATCTTCTGAAACAATCTCCCTGTTAGTGATGAGGTAGCCCTGGTAACGTTCATAAGCAGACAATGCAAGTCAGCCACAGAAAAGCTGAGACACAGACTCCTAGCCCACCCACAAGCTTCTCAGGAAAATAATTTCAAAGAACTCCACAAAAACATAAAAGTGATCTGCCTATAATCTTAGCACTCAGAAGGCTGAGGCAGGAGAACCACCAAGAGTGGTCAAGCCTGGTCTACATAATGTGTAAGCCAAGCTGAGCGCAGAGTGAGACTCTGCCTCAAAAACAATAGCAAAACCCCATGAAAGAATTTTAAGTTTCCCAAAAAGCAATTCTGTTCACCTGGCCATCAATCATGTAAGAAATCATCATAATCTGATCTGTCTCAGCATCAGGGAATTTGAGAGGCAGTTTGGTTGTCTCGATATCAAATGCCAAAACCACAGGGTCCTAAAAAGACAAAATGTACCACAAACTCATGTCTGGATACCTCCTTTAGATGCCCACATTTGGCCCTAGGTTCAAACACCAGCATCACAAACAAAATAGCCATACATATCTCAAAGCAATAACAAAACCCCACTGTGGGCTTTTTGGGGTATGAAAATAAAAACACACAAGGAATGAAGCTACTGGTCAGACCACCTCAGTCCCTTAAAGCTCCTTAGCTTAACTGCAGCTCTCCACAGTCTCTGTCGTGCCAACTCTGCTCTTTCACCCTCTCACAGAGCAGTCTGCTGGTAGACAGGATGGTCCTTAGCATGCACTGCCTCACCTGAACATGAGGACAGCACTAGGGAGTGACTGTGTCTGGGACAACATCATCTAGGAGACAAGAAAACTGAAGACAAAGATTTTCCTAAGGACTAAAAGTGCTATCTGAACTATATTCTTTTACTTAGAAATCTACTTCTCATCCGTCATTTGGCTATCAACTACCTAAATGAAAGCTCAGGGTTCAAATACAGCTTAACTGAAATACTAATGTTTGTGACTAACACACAAGTACAAAAATATGTTTCTAGATTACAAACTGGTAAAAAAAAAAACCTACTCCCTAATTATTTTCAGAAGAAATAGATTTTAAGACTGAAGAAATGTAAAAACTTACAGGTCGTTCAACAAGATCATCTCGTCGGGTAATTTCCACAGGAAAAGCATTTCCTCGAAATCTAACATTGTACCAGAGGGCCTGAAGAATAATGAAGCACACATTAACTAAAGAGTTCTCTATACAAAAATGTCTAGTGTATCTCCCTAACAAAAATGTTTTAATTACATTTACTTAGTGTATGTGTGTGTGCGTGTGTGTGTGTATGTATTCTGTAAGTCAGTGAACGTATTGTAGGAGTTGGTTCTCTCTTTCCACCATGCAGGTCCTGGGGATCAACTCAGGTCATTAGACTTGGCAGACTTAATCAACCAACTCATCTTTTTTTTTTCTTTTTTTTTTTTTTTGGTTTTTCGAGACAGGGTTTCTCTGTATAGCCCGGGCTGTCCTGGAACTCACTCTGTAGACCAGGCTGGCCTCGAACTCAGAAATCCGCCTGCCTCTGCCTCCCAAGTGCTGGGACTAAAGGCGTGCGCCACCACCGCCCGGTCCAACCAACTCATCTTGCTGGGTCCAGAAAAATCAATTTTTGTACAGATTTATCCATAGCTCCCCTTGGCTTTTAGGAACTTAAATCAAGCAACAGCCGCCTTTCCCTTACCACATGGATTTTGAGGTCAATGGAGAGGCGAATGTGGTAGGGAACATCATACTCTCGCATGTCCACAATGTTGTCCAGTTGGTCAGCCATCTTCTTAGAGGCTTCCTCCTCATCAGTGATTATACTGCCTCCTTGCAGAATACTGGTAAATAAGCACAGAAAGACACTAACTCAATTATGATCTGCAAGGAACTGGGGGAGTGAAGACTAGAGTCCAAACTGAGTCAACACAAAGGCAGCTGAGGAGGCTGTAAGAATCAGGGTAATCTCTCAAGAAATGGCCTTGGATCACCACCCATCATGAGCAGAAGGTCACAGAGAAAAGAAAATTAAGGTATACTGGAGATGTGTACATAAGTTAGACTTTGCACAATAGTCAGGAGGACCCCAATGTGGCTACTCCCAATGCATCCTCTCTACTAGCAGGTTGTTCCATGAGAGGGTCAAAGAGTAGAGTTGGCACCACAGAGACTGTGGAGAGCTGCAGTTAACAAATGTGGCCTGGCTGGGAAGAGCATCCCTTTCTTTATTAAAATAGGGATGATAGTAACTAGAATATCCTATAGGAGTGAAGTATTAAAGAGATATCATAAAGCATCCAGGTTAACATATAGTGAAGTGACTAGGTAATGTCAACTACTTCTTTTTTTTGTTTTGTTTTTGGTTTTTCCAGACAGGGTTTCTCTATATATCCCTGGCTGTACTGGAACTCACTCTGTAGACCAGGCTGGCCTCGAACTCAGAAATCCACCTGCCTCTGCCTCCCAAGTGCTGGGATTAAAGGTGTGCGTCACCACTGCATGTCAACTACTTCTATAAAAGTCTTATATTCAAGTAGAAAAGCCTAACACAGCCAGGCAATATACTCTACCATTAAAATTAAATGGCTTCGTAAGAAAAAAAAAAATGAAGGCTGGGAGATGACTCAGCGGTTGAGATCACCTGCTGCTCTTGTAGGAGACTTGGGTTTGATTCCCAGCACCCATATGGCAACTTGTAACCATCTGTAACTAGTTCTGAGGACCTAACCCCTTCTGTGGGGACAAACATGCATACATATGCACATATACACAGGCAAAACATTCGTACCATAAAATAAATTAATCTAAATTAAAAGAGAGAAAAAATAGCAGATAGCTTACAGGACCCTATGGTTCAGTCACTAACTGCATCTTAAAATATTCTGAAAAGTAGAGGTGACTGGAGTTGGGAGACAGACTGAGGAAGTGTCCTAAGTCTCAAATTGATTTTGATGTACTTTTTTTTTAGTGTGTGTGCATGTGTGCCACAGTGCACATGTGGAAGATAAGAGGCCAACAGCCGGTGTTGGTCCTTGCTTTGCTTCTTACTGAGATAAGGTCTCTTAGTTGTTATTTTGTTGCTGTGTACACCAAGCTAGTTGGCTTGTGAACTTCTAGGAATTCTCTTGTCTCTGCCTGATCTCACCATAGATACACTGGGATTACATACACATTAGCTTTCTATGGGTTCTGGAGATTCAAAACCTGGTCCTTCCCTGCTTCTTTTTGAAACAGGGTCTCTCTACATAGCCCACTGGCTTCAAATTCAGAGATTTGTTTGCCCATCTCCAGAGTGCTGGGATCAAAGGCATGCGCTACTATACCTGGTTCTAAAATTAATTCTTTATCAAAAGATTGTGATCATTGTTTCTGAAATCATGTAAACTTAATTACCCAAGACTTGTTTTGTTTTTACCTTGCTTTTCTGTTATTAATGTCCCTAAATATTTAACAATAGTACTTGGTGTTCTGCACTTAAATTTCTCTGTACACTCCAGGTTCTCTGGAGAAGACATCGATAAAACAAAACACTTGATAACATTTTCAGACTGTGTTAAAGTGGTGGAGGGAGCACTCTAAAATATTCTCATTGTTATAACAACACAATTTTAGAGCTGCAAGCCTCTCTCCTATGTAAGAGGAGTGCAAGCACAAAACAGAACACAATCATGGGAAGCCAGCATTTATTTAACAGAAAGACATTTAAATGTTTACACGTGGCCAAACATCAGGGGAGTCTCTCTGAAGAGTTCCTGGCTCTATTAGCTTGTTATTCTGGAGTAACTGGCACTTTGCTCTTGAGAAGGAAGTTACCTGGAGAGCATTGTTGTGTACTCATCACTAGCATGGTCCTGTTCTCGGTTCTTCTTCACAGCAGGGGAGATCTCCTTTCTTACTTTGACAAGGTCCTCCACAGTGTGGAAGGACAGCTTGATGTAACTCCGCTTCAAGCCCACCAAGTGATTTGGCTATAAAGTAAAAGGACAAGCTGATGGTTAATGAGAAACACGAGAGTAAAGACTGCTAGGTAAACACGTACAAGTCAAAGCACCTAGCTTACTTTTGCAGATGGTACCTGTAATACTACCAAAGTTCCTTAAAGATAGCTTTGGGAACAACTATCATCTCTCATCCTCCAGGCTGCCCCACAACCCAGTAAATGACCTGACCTTCTACCTCATTCAATTCTGTCTGTCTCATCTGCTCCTGGAAGGTCTGGGGATACTTACCAAGTCTAGATCTTCTTTGGGCACATTCTCTAACTTTGCAATTTTACCCTGAAACTTCTTGGATAGAAATGATGAAACTTCTCGATCACAACCCTAAAATTAGGATCAGAATTAATGTATTTTCCATTAGTAAGATCTATCTCTTTATTTATCCATATCAGTTCTGAAACCCACCCAGTAGAACAAGGAACAGATCATTTGACCAATTTCTACCAAGCACAGACTTACCTTTCTAGCTGCAATGTAGAAATATGGCTTGTAGGGCAAGGCCACCTATAAAAATCACCAAAAGGGTTAAAAAAGAAAAAAGGGAGAAAGGAAAAAAAGATTTCAGAGTGGCAACTGATGAGTAACCTGAATCCAAGGCACATTGAACCTTCTCTTTTAAGATCTATTTACTTTTTATCTTATCTGTATGGGTGTTTTGCTTACATGTATATCTATATATCAAGTACATGTCTCATGCCCACAGACAACAGGAAAGGGCACTGGGTTTCCCGGAACTGGAGTTACAGGCAGCCTTCTAAGTATTGGGAATTGAAGAAATACCCTCTAGGAGAGTAGCCAGCACTCCAGCCCCTTTGACAGCTCTTTAAAGAGCTATGAGCCTGGTGGTGATGGTGCATGCATGCCTTTATATCTCAGCACTCAGGAGGCAGAGGCAGGCAGATTTCTGTGAATTTGAGGCCAGCCTGTTATACAGAGTGAGTTCCAGGACAGCCAGGGCTACATACAGAAACCCTGCCCCCCAAACGATACTGCAAACATGAAATTTGGCTCTGCACATCTCTCAGGGGCAAGAATCCCAGAAACTATACTGTTTGACCTCTTGAGCTACCTTCCCTCAGGATGTCGTAAATCTGAGTGAAGAAGTTCACATGCGCATGCTCTTGAATGAGCTAGCCGTATGTAAGCAACTGCAGACTACAGCCTCCCATTTCCTCCCTGACAGAATGAATGAATACCCCCTATTTTAGACAACTTACTTGTCATGGATAGGTTGTAAGTTGTTGGAGTCAAGGGCTTACCTTAAATCTGCTTCCATCATCTTGAATGAAGTAGTAATCCACTGCACTGACTAAGCGTTTGTCTTCATCTAAAATCTCAGTCTGTAAGAGAACACAAGCATATTAGTCTCTACAAAGCCTAAGAGTCTTTCCAGGCGACTTTTTGAGAAATTGAGTTCTCTAAAGATGAAATCCTCACACCTAGACCTTTACTTTGCTCCTATACAAATACCACCAGCCTCCTTTGTAAAAACCGCATTATAACAGTTCCTTGGTGGGGATTCTTCTGAATTTTCTTTAATAATTCTTGAAAGCTTTCTGTAGAAAGCTAACAGATTCTTACTATGGTGGGCACTTTGTGGCCTCCATGTTAAACAGGAAAGGAAAAGTGCCTTCAATAACCAGGTCTCTCAGACATGCCTTCCTCTCCTCTATCACTCATCCATTAGACAAGGTTGACGTTTACAAGAAGAGGTGCAGCCATCCCCTAGAAGCAGGGGATGAGCACTGCTCAGGTACATACAGGGTGCATGTTGATAAGCCAGCCAGTCCTTTCTCCAGGCTCTTTCAGCCTTTCAAAACCAAACCGTAAGTCCATCTTATCTGTCCACTGGCTCCGTTCCAGACGCTTGAGTGCTGAGACCGAGGAAGAGGGACCATCATCCCTGAGTAAAAGAAGAGAGCCAGGCTTCACCATTCAGATGCAGCTTTCATTTATTTTTTTTTAAGATTTATTTATTTTATGCACATGAGTACACTGTAACTGTCTTCAGACACACCAGAAGAGGGCATCGGATCCCATTACAGATGGTTATGAACCACCTTGTGGTTGCCAGGAATTGAACTCAGGACCTCTGAAAGAACAGTCAGTGCTCTTAACCGTTGAGCCATCAATCCAGCTCCTCATCTATGTTTTATTGTTTTGCTTAGTTTTGTTTTTCTGAAAGACAGTATCTCACTGCAAACCAGGCTGGCCTCACAGCAATTCACCTGCCTGTTTCCAAAGGGATTAAGGGGATGTGCCACCACATTTGATATCTTTGTATTTCTGACATGGCATGGCATGTACTTCCTGAAAAAACATCAAGGCTGGTAGAAGGCTCAATGAAAAAACAAACAAACAGCATTTCTAAGAAAAATACAACAAAGGCAACCCCCACCTCAACCTGTTGACTTTACCACCAGAACATGAACAAAAACACCAGTCACACCAGGTGCTGCTGCTTCTTGCGATACTAAAAGCCCAAAATGGCACTGCTAAGCTTTATGCCCAGAGAAACGAAAACTTATTTCCGAAGTAGTGGGTTTAAAGGTGTGAACAACCATGCCCAGCTCTACTTGTTTCTTTTTCAGATAGTCTAAGGCTGGCCTTGAACTCACGATCTTCTTGCCTTTGCCTCAAAGTAGTGGAACTACAGGTGTATACTACTGCATCCTGCTTGGATTTACTTCTAATTAAAATCACAAACTGTTTTTTGACTCTGCTAGAGAAAAACAGTTTTAGTCTGCACCCAGATCTTTTTCAAAACCAGGGCTGAATGAAGTGCTACTTTTGAGGTTTTACTATTTTTGGAGCACAAAACTCTCTGGCCTTTAAATATCATTCCAGTAAGTTGGTAAAGTAGATTAGACTGTTTACCCAGACGCCATCTCCTCCTAAACTGGGTTCCTCTGAGTTGTCTACCTTACTTTTTATTCAGTCATAGTACAAAACTCTAAAAGATGAGAGTACCAAAGACAACTGCTTACATAATACCTCAGACAGTGTCAAAGTGCTCTGAGCATACACCCTCAGTTCACTGCACCTATAAAGAGGACCATCCACTTCCTCATTCAACGAATACAGAGGCAGCTACATCTGAAGCTCATTCTTTACCACTACCTACAGCCTCAGGGAAACACGTTTACCTCACAGGATTGATTCAATGATTAAGTGAACCAATCTACATAAAGCACATGGCATATAGCATAAGCTAAAAGCTACTACTTGTCCCCACATCTAAGAGTACACAGGAGCACAAATTGGGTTATTTTTTAAAAAATGACGTCTCTAAGTTGGAGAAGGGTATATCAGGGAAGAACTGAGAGGAGTAGGGTCTGTGTGTAAATATAACCAAATTCTTAAAAACTTAGTTTCTAAAAGCTAGTATTTATTTCTTTATTGCAACAACAGTTTTTCATCTGCACAAGTTAATGGCAAAGTTGAACGACTAAGGCCATGTTCTTAGTTGATGATATGTCTTAGTGGTAGAGTTCATGTGAGGTTCTGTATTCCACTTCTAGCTACGTATGCTTATATAATGTATAAAGTATATATTATGTATCCAACATAACACGCTATAGATAATATGTAATAAATACACAATTATATAACATGCATATTAAATATATATATGCACATCATGTAGTTGTGAATGTAGATCAGGTACTTCACATCTCTCATCTCTAAACTGAAGTCAAGCATGAACATAACAGTATGAGTACCGCCCACCTCACGTGGCTTTTTATGGCATTCTGGACATGAAGAAGTCAGCACAGTAAATATCGTTACTGTTGAGGGTTAGACTAAGGCTCCAAAGTATGAAAAGGAACATAGCTCCCTTTCTAAATCAGGAATGAGCTTGGTGGAGCAAGTAATAGCCTGGGACCAGGGTCTTGAGGGAGCTGTGGATCCAGATACTGAGAAATCAACTCTTCCCATCCTAAGGGGCTACGGTTGTCCATCCGTCCCAAGGCTGCTATGTGCTGTTTATGACGCTGTGTCCCATCCACCCTTCCATAGAGGCACAAAACCTCTATGTAAGATACTGTACTTTGGGGCTAAGAAATGGCTCAGCGGTTAAGACCACTGGGTGCTCTTGCAGTGGACCCAGGTTTGATGCCCAGCATTTACATGGTGGCTCATAATCATTTGTAGTTAAAGTTCCAGGAGATCTGATGCCCTTTCCTGGCCTCCGCAGGCACAAGGCACACAGGTGGCGCTACTGAGTCTTCACATACAAATATTCATGCACATTAAAAAAAAAAAAAAAAAGGTGCTGTACTTCCTAAAAAATCTGCTTGTGTGAGCCATCAGCGGGTGTGACACCTCCTGACCCTGAATGTTCTTAACTTCTCT
>NW_021604728.1:1731818-1826501 GCF_004785775.1 Grammomys surdaster
CCCCCCCCCCCCCCCGGCCATCACTTTCTCAGGAACCTGTCACTGAAGAACTACTTACTGGTCCGGGTCAATTACCATAGCTGCTACGCAGGTGTCGTACAGCAAACCCGGGGCTTCACATATAATAGGAAAACACTATCACTATCCAACTCAGTTAGTGCTCGAATTCTGACACATAGTCTTAATGGCACACTCAACTGTTTCTGCAAGCAGGCAGTGTCACCAATCTCAATATACGATATCCACATCAGTTTCGTTTGTCACCATACTCTAGTATCTCCTGCTGATGCATAAAGCTTGCGGCTTTTGGTGGCGCAGGAGCCCACGAGTAACTGATGCTTCTTTAATTCCAATAAATTGGTTTACTTCGCCGGGATGGACTAGGCAGAACCTTTCTTTGGTTTTCCTGTTCCCTCCCTGTTTGAGGAGAGTAAACGTTCTCCCCTAGTAAAGTCACACAACAGGCACAAATATTTCTAAAGGAGCACCCTGGGCCACGGAGTGAGTTAGTATCTCAGTAAAACTACAGAAATACACAGGGTGAAGACAGCAGCCCGCCCCGTCCCACCGCGCCGCGCGCCGAGCCCGCCGCTATCCCGGACACGGCGCCCGCCCAAGCTTGCTCCGGCCGCGGCTACCGCCAGCGCCTTCGCAGCAGGACACCGGTTCTCACCGGCTGCCTTCGCCGTCCGCGCCCGGCTCGGGTTGTCTCCGTCCACTGTTCCTCAGGACCATCGCGACGCTTCTGAGTTCCCTCTGGCTTTGGGGAGAATTTGGCGCGCTCTCACGTGCTCTCGCGAGACTACAGCTCCGGCCAATGAGAAGGCGTAGCCTCGGGCTGACGTAGCCGGGGCCCGCCCCGCCACGCCCCTCGGCTCTCCAATCCTCAGCGGAGCGCGGATTGTCGGTCGCAGGGACCGAGGGAAAATAGTGGGCAGGCTGGCCGTGCGCGTGGCGGGACGGCCGGGCTCTCTGAGGGCGGAGGTAGGGCAGGAAATGTCAGGCTGTCCCCGCCCTGTGCCCCGTGTCCCGGGCCGGGTGCCCGACTGCCTAGCTGTTGGGTGGGCGCCCGGGACGGACTCAGAGTCGGGACCGCGATGGCACCTGCCGCGTCAAGGCTGCGGGTGGAATCCGAGCTCGGGTCGCTTCCCAGGCGAGCGCTCGCCCAGTACTTGCTGTTCCTAAAGCTCTATCCTGTGCTCACCAAAGCAGTCAGCAGGTGGGCGCGTACTGGGAAGAGGAGTGGAAAGGAGGGGTGTCGACAGGGGAGACGCTATGCAGGGGAGGGTAAGAGAAGGGGCGCCAGCAGACCAAGCAGTTCCGATACAACCCATGCAGTGGTTCTCAGCCTGGAGGTCGGGAACCCCTTGAAGGTTGAGCTATCTTTCCACAGAGGTCGCACATCAGAGATCCTGTATATCAGATATTTACGTTACGATTCGTAACAGTAGCAGCATTACAGTTTAGAAGTAGCGACGAAAGTAACTTTATGGTTGGGGGCGGGTCACCACACCATGAGGAACTGTATTAAAGGGTCGCAGCGTTAAGAAGGTTGAGAACCACTGCAGTGGAGGAATGTGGGTACCAAAGGCAGAGATCAGCATGAAGGTGCGCCCGGTTCTGCTTAGCCGGTAAATGTTGTTTTTGTTTTGTTTTGTTTGGGGTCCCAAGCATTAGCCTTTGCAGTCTGAAAGTTGTGAAGAGCCACGAGTCAGGGACACATTCCAACCCCGAGCAACCAGTGCACTCTTGCTGGTGAACTCTGCTCTTTGATCTACACCGTTCGATTTCTTAACCAGATATCCCTGTTTCTGTTAGTTTTTATTAGTGAACTTTATAGGTCTGTTCTTTATTAACTTAGCCTTTCGTAAGTGTGTACAGAGTGTTTCCTGTGTTCCGGACACATAGCTGTGATCAAAACAGGCGCACAGTCTTTTTTTTTCTCTCGGAGCTGAGAAGAGCTAGATCATCCTCCCAATCAAAAAGGCAGATAAATGTACAACTTAGAGCAGTTAGGGAAATTTCCCCTGTGTTGTTGACGTTGGTCAGAAGTACAGAGAAGGGAAGCAGTTGTTTACAGGGCATAGTAAGTGCAAAAGTTCTGAGGGAAGAAGGCAGGGCGTGAAGAGAAGGACTCTGATGGAGAAAATGGAACGGGAGAGTAGATAGGAAGAGGTAACCAAGGGTCAAGTCAAGAGGGTCCTTACGATCCGGACGAAGTGTTGGATTTTATAGCTTTTAGGAGACAGCTGATAGACCTGTGGTGGTTAATGCTAGTTGTCAACTTGATAAACTTTAGGAACTCATCATGCCTGAGGGGATTATCTTGATTACCTTAATTGAGCTGGAAGATCTGCCCACTAGGGGTGCCACCATTCCTGGTTGGTGTCTTTGTAAGTGGAAAAAGGGAGCTAGCTGAGCAGTGTACCTTTTCTCTCTGTTTTTTGATTGTGGGTGTGATGTGAGGAGATGCTTCAGCCTCATGCTGCCTTGGCTTTCCTGCAGTGATGGACTTTAACTGGGAGCTGAAATAACCATTGCTCTCTTAAGTTGCCTTTGTCGTTTTTTTTTTTTTTTTTAAATCACAGCAACATAAAAAGAAACTAACACAAGACCCATCCTTTTTAAGAAGCAACTGGTCCTGTCTTCTTACTGAGAATTTAAAATTTTACTTCAGGTGTGTAAAATCTACACACAAGTACTATAGAAGTA
Source organism: Grammomys surdaster (assembly GCF_004785775.1). Classification (NCBI taxonomy): domain Eukaryota; kingdom Metazoa; phylum Chordata; class Mammalia; order Rodentia; family Muridae; genus Grammomys; species Grammomys surdaster. Next base: position 1,734,531 of record NW_021604728.1, read on the forward strand.
TTTTGTGGGGGGAAGGAAAAATCTCTGGTGATTTCTGTCCCATTTCAAATGTTTACTAAAAAACTACAACATAGAGTTATCAGCTCGAATACAGCCCACAGACCACCAGACCACAGTCAACTATGGAAATGCCCTCTTGAGGATCCCTCCTATTGCCTTTTACACCCGTGCCTTCAATGGAGCAGCTGTGGGGATGTTGGAAGACATGCAGCCCAGCAGGCAGAAGTCTCACTGTGCTCATCTGTGACGTTGGCTTTAGGTCATAGTGCCTCTATCTTCTGGGGCTTTACCTAACCAAGCAAGTTATTTCAACAAGGACTCATTCCATGATCTACATAGCAAGACCTTACAGCAGCCCTGCTATTGCCGTGCAGGACAGGCATACCTTTGTGTCTGTTGTTCATTTTCTGATTGCCTCTTCCTCCACAGTGGCATTCTGTCAGCCCTTGGAAACCTTCTGGCCCAGATGATTAAGAAGAAGCAGAAAAAAGACGCTCAAAGTCTAGATGTCAGTGGGCTTCTCAGATACGTAGTTTATGGGTAAGTACCACAGAGAGCTGCCTCACCTCTGTAGACCAAGCACAGCAGAGCTGCCTGCCAGCATTAACCCTTTGGAATGCTTTGGTTTAAAAACCTAATTCTGAGGCTGGAGAATGGCTCAGCTAGCAGTGCTGACTGCTCTTATAGAGGACTCAGGTTTGAGTCCCAGCTCCCATGTGGCAGTTCACAACCATCTGTAACTCCAGTTCCTGGAGGTCTGATGGCTTCTGACCTCATAAGGCACCAGACACATATATGGTACACAGATATACCTGCAAGCAAACTATCCATGCACAAGAAATAGAAAACAAAAAATATAATTAAAAAACAAAAAGAAAAAAATATTTCCTTAAGAAGCACAAGAGAGCAGATGTAGTGGTGCATGTCTTTAATTCTACCATTCAGGAGGCAGAGGCAGGTGGATCTCTGTGAGTTTGAGGCTAGCCTGGTCTACATAGTGAGACCTTGTCTCAAACAAAACAACAAAAAAGAAATATCAGAGGCTGGATATGGTGATAAAAACTTTTAGCTTACCCCTTTGGAGGCAGAGGCAGAGACAGTAGTATTGGCCCAAGTTCCAGGCTGGCTTGTGCTATGTACAGAGATCTGCCTTTAAAACAAAATCGTCCCTAAGTTCTTTGGCCACCACTAATGAGATGGCTAGGTGAAGTGATTTAAAAAGAAAAGAAAAAAGGAAGGAAGATGGAAGGTGATGGCACTCACCTTTATTGCCAGCACGTGGGAGGCAGAAGCAGACAAGTCTCTGAGTTTGAGACCATCCTGGTCTACAGAGTAAGTTCTGGGACAGCCAGGACTACACAGATAAACCCTGTCTCCCAAACAAACAAAGAAACAAACTTTGTGTGTGTGTGAGGCATTAGAATTAAACCCATGGCTTTGTAGAGGTTGCCACTGATCTCACATATCTTCATTATTTAGTTGGGTGTAGTAGTGCATGCCTTTAATCTCAGTACTTGGGAAGCCGTACTAGTCTAAATGGTGAGTTTCAGGTCAACCAGAGCTACACAGTGAGACCCTGTCTTAAGCCAAAATAAATAAGTAAATAAATGATCAGAAAGACTATTTCTCTGTGCATGCGCATGCATGTGTAAATAAAAGAGAGTCTGAAACTCTCTCGTATATCCTTTGAACTCTGATGATCCCCTTGCCTCCTGAGTGCTAGGATTATAGATGTGCACCGCCATATCTGGATATCTGGGTTTGTTTTTTTTTTTTTTTTTGCAGTGCTGGGACTCAAACCCAGGATTGTTTATTTATTTGTTTTACATACTTGCAAAGTACTCTTGTATACTTGGGAAGTACTCTACCAACTGAGATTCACTCCTAACCCCACAAAAGCTTCCAAGAGTAATAATTTGGGCCATTTATTAAAATGTTTATAAAGCCACATCCCCCATACTTTGACAAGTAACAAGGTCAGCTAAGGTACCTTAACATCTCTCACATGGTCTTGGCCTCCCAAAGACTTCAGTTGTTTGCCTTACTGTGGCCCACAGTGATGTAAGAAAGTCCAATTGAAAACCTGTTTACAGACTTTGGTTGTTATATTACTGTACTTTGTGAAACTCAGTCTGCTGGCTCATTCCTAGGTGAGCCAAGTGTGGACTACAGATCAGCACTTTAGGGAAGTCAGAGGTAATACCAGCTTTTCTCTTGCCAGTTTCTCCCAAAAGGTTGATGAAAGGGCTGGAGAGATGGCACTGACTGAGTTCAGCTCCCAGCAAACACATGGTGACTCACAATCATCTGAAATGGGATCCAATGCCCTCTTCAGATAGCTACAGTGTACTCATATAAATAAAATAAATCTTAAAAAAAAAAAGTTGATGAAAATCTCCGGGAGTTGAGCTACGTCTGTTTGTTTCTAAGAGCCTGTTAAAGCATGAGGGCACAGATGAGAACAGACAGCATAAGTGCCTGGAACACAGAGGAGTCAGATGTGCATATACTACAGCCAGGGCCATACTTCCCAGCTCACCAAAAAAAGACTTCCTGAAACTTGGTGAAAGAAAGTTGTTTATTTCCCCCCTAGAATATCTTTATAAATAAATCTGTGTGGTCAATAAGTACTTTGGCGGAAGAAAAGAGGGCTTAGGACCTAAGGTGCATCTCGGTGTGAGGACCAGAGACGGAAATGTAGAAAGAACCACAGTGAAGCTCACACCCCTGTGCAGCTCACACCTCTGTGGCATCCAGGTTGTTTGTCACAGGTCCACTGAGTCACTACCTCTACCTCTTCATGGAATACTGTGTCCCTCCTGAGGTTCCCTGGGCCAGAGTCAAGAGGCTCCTGCTGGATCGCCTGTTCTTTGCCCCAACCTTTCTGCTGCTGTTCTTCTTCATCATGAACTTGCTGGAGGTGGGTGTTTGTCCTGGCATGTGCTGTATCTCCAGTTAAAGGTGGGTTGGTAGCCTGCTTCCTAGGGTGGGCCCCAGGGTCTGGACTCCCAGCTTTCTCTTTTCTTCTTCTTCCCTCCTCCCTCCCTACCTTCTTCCCTCCCTCCCTCTCTCCTTCCCTCCCTTCTTCCCTTCTCCCCTCTCCCCCTTCCTCCCTCTGTCCCCTTCCTTCCTTTTTTTCTTTTCTTATAGTTTCTTGAGAATACTGTACGTGTATCTAATGTGTTCACCCCATCCTCACTCTACTTTTCCTTCCCCACCTTCACGTGTTCTTTTTTAAACCTACTGATTTCACTTAGTGCTGCATGTATGTGCGTGGGTATAGGTCTCTCAGGGGTTGCATCTCTGAAAACAAAACAAAACAAAGCAAAACAAAACAAAAGAAAACAAAACAACTCTTTCCTTCCCAGAAGCATCCAGTAGCTCCTCAGCCGAAGGGAAGACTTTACGAACCTATCCCCTATCCATACTGGGGTTTCCTGGCTTGGTCTTGTTTGGGTCTTATGCATGGAGTCCAAGTGTCTATGAGTTGATGTATACAGTAATACTGTCATGTTCAGCAAATGGTGTTTCCCTGTTTTCTCTGTGTGTTTCTGTGTTGGCATGCATGTACTGCAGGATGTATGTAGAGACCAGAGGACAGCCTGCAGGAGTTGGTTCTTTCCGTCCACTATGTGGGTCTCAGGGATTGAACTCAGGTCATCAGGCTGAACCATTATCTGCTGAACCATCTTGCTGGCCCTCCGCTTTTGGTTTTCATGTTTTCCTTGTAAACATGAGCACAAGAGTGTTAATGGAGCCTGTCTGTCCCTAGTAGAGGTTACGAGCCTCATAACCCACATGGTGGTTGTTGTACATGTCTTGGAACTGCCCTTAGGTCTCAGCACCACTTCTGCTGTCCAGGAGGCGTGTATGCTACTCTGCCATAGACTGGCTTCCAAATATTTTCATAACTTTTACTATAGTTTTTTTTTTTTTTTGCTTGTATGTTGTATATACTAATATGATTCTTAAGCCAAGCTTGGTGGCTTAATTGCTATACTCAGGAGGCTGAGAAAGGAAGATTGCCACAAGTTCAAGGTCACCCTGGAGTACAAGGTGAGATCCTGTCTCTAAAACCTAAATAAAGAAAAATATAAAAAGTAAACAAACACATGATTCTGAGAAAGGATGTATATAGGCTTTACCAAAGAGAGTTGTGCTATAAAAACCTTAAGGTTGCCAAATCCCTTACCAAGAGTTTGTAACTATCAAGTGAATATATCTTTGCTTGTTGTTTATTTTTTATACTATTTGTAAGGTCAGATACTTTTATATGCCAGATGCTGTGTATGCCATGAACTTTGCTTCTTTTATATTAGTGGTTTTCACTTTTTCTTCTTTTGTGGAAGGGTACTCTTTGAGACAAGGTTTCATGTAACCCATGTTGGCCTTGAATTTGCTACGTAACCCAGGCTGGCCTTACACCAATCCTCCTGCCTCTACCTCCCAAGTACTGAGAGTACAGATGTGCACAGCTGTGCCGTTTTTTCTTAGACTGACTTACGTATTTGGATAGATTAAGAATAATAGTCCTTTTCACAAATCCAAGTGGCAAATCAGTTTCCCAGGTTTTTAGGTGTTTCAAACTCTCACATAAAGTTAAATGTCTATATAAAGGTAATGTGTAAACTTGTATAAAACAAAAGCTTGTACGTGTGTGTGTGTGTGTGTGTGCCTGTGTGTATGTATGTGTGTTTCCACACAGAAGTTTTGAAACTTTATAATCAACTCTGGTACTCTTTTTTTCTCTTTGGATGTTATGATAGAAAGATAATATAAATATTTTTAATACTTTGTAGTGATTGTGTGGTACATCTTTTTTTTTTCCTAGTCTGCATACGTATGTCTGGGTAGCAGCTTGCTTGGTGCCCATGAAAGTTAGAAGAGGGCATTGGATCCTTTGGAACTGGAGTTGTAGACAGTTGTGAGCCTCCATATTGATGCTGGGAATCCAACTGGGATTCTCTGGTAGAGAGCCAGTGCTTTTAACCACTGGGCCATCTCCTCGGTGACCTGGACCAGCAGGTTATTCTGAACAGGTCCTGAAGTGGGAGGTATGGGGATGTGAAATAAAGAATATAGGAAAATTAGAACCAGGAAGTCCTTCATAAACTGATGGCACATGCAAGTAAATTTATTAAAAATTACAGCATCTTATATACAGGTTTTGGTGGGGACGGGGGAATAGGACACTGTCATAAACAGAGCACATCAGCCTTGGGGCTGATAACCAGAGCCCCTTTAGGTGGGAAGAGTTGGTTTCTCAGGATCTGAAGCTCCCCCAAGGCCCTGACCCCAGGCCATTACTGGTTCTGTTTAGCTTATTCCTGGTTTTAGAGAAAGAACTGTGCTCCTTCTCCATACTTCAGGGCCTCAGGGAAAGCCAGTTGGCCTGGGTCTCAGCATTCTAGCCCTTGTTTGATATATCTTGATAAAAGTCCAAGAAAAGTAATTTATACTTTTCTGTCTTTTGAGTTTTATATTTGTTTACACTGGAAGTAGACCTCTGTTTCCATTTTTCCATTTATATTGCTTATTGTCTCCCACTTACTGTAACCCTCAGTGTTTCCAAATAATTTTATTATGTTCTTACTTCCATAAATACAGGCCATTAGTTAGACTCAGTTCTTTTTCTGGATCTTCAGTTTCATTGCACCTTGATTTGGTTTTTTATTACTTTCACTTTGTTTCCTTTTTTTTTTTTTTTTTTACTATTGCTTACAGATTATTTTAATTACCATAATTTTAGAGTACTAAAAAAAAAACAGCTGTGGCAAGGCAGGTGCTTCTATCCATTTTCAGTGTGGTTACTCTTAATACATTTACTCTTCCAAATAACATTTATTTAGTGTCGTCTCTTAAAAATGGATAAGTTTTGACTGGAAAGTAGTCTTCTTTGACAGTTCATGTCGGAAGCATTGATAACTGAGGCTGGCCACAGCACAAGTCATCACCAGATAGCTATAAGGAGCTCGTGGGAACAGACACCACCCCGGATGAAAGGCAGTGTGCTCCTGAGCTGTTGTCACTGAAGACTGTCCACCTGGATAGTTGGCTCCTTTTAGCTGCAGAGTAATAAATGCAGATGTAGCTTCATATATAATACAGGATTCATTGTCAAGGTCAAGGTGCACAGTTGCTATGGATGGAGGGAAGGACTGCTCACAGCTTCCCTTACCTTCCCTGCAGGGGAAAAACGTCAGTGTCTTTGTTGCCAAGATGAGGAGTGGCTTCTGGCCTGCACTGCAAATGAACTGGAGGATGTGGACACCCTTGCAGTTCATTAACATCAACTATGTGCCCCTGCAGGTGAGGCTTGCTTGTCTCCACTGAAGGCCTTTCTCATTTTTTTTTTTCTAACAAATGGTAGTACTCTCAAGCCATGTTTTCACCTGTCTCTGGAGGTCTAGTCCATCCCTGATCACTGTCCGTGAGCTCTGGATTCAGGGCTGCAAAGTTGCGCAGAGACTCCCAAGCAGCTGTTTCATCCTAGTGTTTTCTAGTAACTGAAACAATCTGGGTTGCTTCCGCATCAGCTGAACAGGCAGATACAACAGTCAAGTACAGTGGAGCAGAGAAATAGGGAAGACCCTGGCATCATGGTGCAGGGTCTTCAAAGGGCTGGCTGGTCAAAGAGAAGACCCCTTGGAGGTATCTGGGAGAATTGCAGTGCTTGCAGGCACAAAGATGCTGCTGAGGAAACTGCCTGCTGAAGGATGAGTGAAGCTGTTAGCTTTGAGCAGTGCAGAGAACAGGAGAGTGGGCAGTACCCAATGGTTCAGTATTGTTCAGTGCAGAACACAGGAGAGTGAGTGCACAGTACCCAATGGTTCAGTGTTGTTCAGTGCAGAGCACAGGAGAGTAAGTGCGCAATACCCAGTGGTTCAGTGTGGTACAGTGCAGAGCACAGGAGAGTGAGCGTGCAGTACCCAGTGGTTCAGTGTGGTACAGTGCAGAGCACAAGAGAGTGGGCAGAACCCAGTGGTTCAGTGTGGTACAGTGCAGAGCACAGGAGAGTGAGTCCGCAGTACCCAGTGGTTCAGTGTGGTACAGTGCAGAGCACAGGAGAGTGAGTGCGCAGTACCCAGTGGTTCAGTGTGGTACAGTGCAGAGCACAGGAGAGTGGGCAGAACCCAGTGGTTCAGTGTGGTACAGATGCTATCACTTGTGTACTGCTTCAGAGGCTATATACTAGCTGTCCTTGTGCCAGGCCCATCCCCTATGTTTCCCTAAGACCTCCCTGCAACTGGAAGGGCGCACAAGTCCCAGTAAGTCTACACAGTGGGTGGCAGGATTCTGCTGAATCCTAAGGGAGAAGAACCATCAGAGATGCAGACTTTTCCTTCTCTAAGGGCATTCTTCCTCTGGCTCTGGGTCTGATTCTGCCCAGGGAACCAGCACAGTTCTTCCAAGAATTGGTATTAGGTACCTCTGCCAAGTTCCAAACCCAGAAGCTATGTCTATACACACTGAAGAACAAAAAGTTGCCAACCAGGGTCATTCTTCTAAACAGGTCTCTCTTGGGTAGCAACCTTAGTCTATTTCAGGAACTTAATCCTCTTCTGTGCTCTGTTAAACATCTTTTCTATAGGGAGCTCACAGACCAGGGGCCCACTGAAGGAGAAACAGAGTAGGGTCAGCATAGGACTCCCACTGGTTAAAAGAAGAGGGAGCTTTGCCAGTGTGCACACACATACAACATATATACTGTAACCATACATGCCTTGTAGACTACACTCTACACAGACCACATTATGCACACATACACACAAGGGGGGGCGAGAATTAATGAATGAGAGAGCACATACACACATCACATACACAGGCCTCACTTTACACCACACAATATAGTACCTATCCATATGCCTCACTTCATAAATATTTACACATGAATTACTTAACAAGCACACACAAAGACCACTCACATTCATATATGCATACATGTATCACATAGACCACAAAGTAGGAAAAAACAAGCAAACATTTAGGATAGAACAAAGGGCTGGTCAACCATAGCAGAAATAGTAGGAATTTAACGTCTCCCCACCCCACATAAAAAAAAAAACAAAACAAAAAAACCCGATGTCCAGCTTGAAGTAACCTTATCAGTGACCTTCCTAAGAGCCAATTGGGATGGATTAGGAACTAAAGCCAGATTGCTTTGACTTGAAGAGTGTGAGGGAAGCACACAAATCATAACTCAAGCCAAGCATGCTGGCCCCTATAATCCATCACTCTGGAGGCAAAGGTAGGGGGACCAGGAATTCCAGGGTGATAGAGAGGTCTTGAGGTCATCCTGGTCTACAAAGTGAGTTCCAGGACACCCAGGAGCTACACAGAGAAATCTTGTCTCCAACCAAACTAACCAACCAACCAACCAACCAACCAAACCCAAAACTATGTTATATACAGATATGGCTGCCTCTGGAATGGGTGGACATTCAGGTTTAAAGAGAGGGTCCCCTAGAGCCATCTTAGGAGGGTGAGTAAATGGGGGCTTCCTGGGTAAGTGCCTAATGCTTAGGCAGGTGCTCTTTCTCTGTGACTTCAGAGAGTTGATATGAATAGTCAAGACTGCTTGGCCTTTCCCCTCTGAGTCTGCGCAGAGAAGCAAGTTAGGTATTTGGAAGAAAATAAACTTCTGGGTTAAGAAAAAAAACCTCTTAAATAATATTAAATAAGAAACCCTCTTAGTTATGGGCCTGGGATAGTTTTGCTCATAGTACTGGAATCTACACTCAAAGAGTCCTAGGGAGACAGGGATGACAGACCTTCGACCCCAAGGCATTCTGGAAAGATACAGAGGGATTGGTGAGATGAGGAATGAAGAGGCTAGAAAACTGCTTCAGAGCAGAGGTGTGAGGTTAGGCTTAAGGTTTTAGTTACAAACAGTTGCACAAGAATGCTTGAGGAACAGGGAAGTTGTGCTTCAAGTATTGTTAGGCACTACTTTGTGCTCCAGTGCCAAAGACTCATAATTAGCAAGATGGGGACAGATTGTTACTGTCACAGAACTGTCTGCCTAGAAGAGAGGGCACCTGACGGAAGGTGCTTTCAGGTGGGTTAAATCTGGATGACTGGAGCAGGCACTGGAGTGGTGGTGGGCTAGGCTGATCCCAAGTCACAGAGAACATTGTTAGGAGAGGGTGATTTATACTCCTACCTCTGCTGAACCCTAACAAACCTTGTTACACACTAAAGGCTCAGGATATTCAATAATGGTAAGGTAAGATAGGTCAGACAGTAAACAATTGAAGGGATAAATTCCATCTTGGATGACTAACGTGTGAGGGATGTGGTCAGGATTCCCACTTGGCTTAATGATTGTTTTCTTGGCAGTTCCGGGTGCTCTTTGCCAACATGGCAGCTCTGTTCTGGTATGCCTACCTGGCTTCTCTGGGGAAGTGATGTCAGATACACCGTATCTGGGGAGACTCAACCACCAGCAGGAGAGAGCAGAATCCATCATTAAGGACACCATCTGACTAAATTATGTGATTTCAAGATGCCTTAAAATTACAGAGAGAGGAAGTGCGTGAGTGTCAGAACCATGTGCTTTAGACAGACAGCACCAGTCTGGGCAGAGTTCATCTTCGCTGTTGCTGTAAACAAGGTAAAGGTTAATAAACAGTGATACGGCTGTGTCCACGATGGTGTGGTTTCTTAGAACAGTTGCTGTTGCTTGGAGAAGAATGCATAGCTGGATCTCTTTGTATTCTTTCATGTCGTGCCAAAATGCATCCACACTTACCATTTAGGTGTACAGTTCGGCAGCAGTAAGTACAATGGTGGCACTTGGTAAACATTACCAGCATCCATTTCTAGGTGTTTTTCATTTTAAAGTAGAACTGTTCCCCATTCTTCCCCCATTCCTGTGTTGTCTTGGGTGTGAGCCTACATACCTCATAGGATCTGTTGATACTATTCTTTTAGGACTGGCTTATTTACCCTGCACAATAACTGCATATTGGTTAATCTTGATCATCAACTTGATAGGATTTAGAATCACCATGGAAACATACCTCTGGGTGTGTCTATGAGGATGTTTCAAAAAGGTTTAACTGGACCTGGAGAACCAGTGGTTGAGAGCACTGGCTGCTCTTTTTTTTTTTTTTTTAATTTATTTACTTCATGTATGTGAGTACACTGTCACTGTCTTTAGACACACTAGAAGAGGACATTGGATTCCCCATTACAGATGGTTGTGAGCCACCATTTGGTTGCTGGGAATTGAACTCAGGACTTCTGGAAGAGCAGTCAGTGTTCTTAACCCATGAGCCATCTCTCCAGCCCTGCACTGGCTGCTCTTGCAGAGGACCCAGGTTTGAGTTTCAGCCCCACATGGCCAATCATAGCCATCTGTAATTCCAGTTTCACAGAATCTGATGCCTTCTTCTGGTCTCCACAGGCACTAGGCACTCATGCACCAGGCACAGATATGTATGCAGGCAAAACACTGATACACATAAAGATAATTTAAGAGAAATAGTTTAACCAAGGAAAGACATTCCACCCCAAATATGAGCAGTGCCATTCCCATGGGTTGCGGTCCCAGACTGAGTGAACAGAAGGAAATGAACAGAGCAGCAGCACTCATCTGCTTGGGATGCCCAGCTTCTCATGTTCCTGCCGCCATGCTGTAAATACTTCCTTTCTTAAGTTCCTTCTCAGGAATTTGGTCATAGGAACGAGGAAAGTAGCTGTGTTTTGCCATCGTTTGAATTTGTGTTGAAAGAGTTAGGGTCTTTATGGAAGTTACTAAATCTGACAAAGAACAGATTAATGCCCTTATAAAAGAGGCTTCGGAGAATTTCCTTCTTGCTCTTCTTCTACATGAGGAGAGCCTTCCTCTCCCAGGCACACATCAACACCGTCTCAGAAACAGACATAAGTTTTTGTTGTGTGTATTATGTAGTCTGTGGTATTTTGTTATATTTAAGATTCATCTGTATTATTGCATGTCAGAATTCCCTTCCTTTTTGAGGCGATACATTCCAAAGTGTGTATATACCACACTGTGTCTGTTCCTCTGTCTGAAGACCTCTGCATCATTTTTAAGAGTTGGTCATTCTGATGCTGGTGTGAACATGGGTGTGTAGACATTGTTCCTACACTAGCCCTCAGCTTAGGACACTGAGGCCAGTCTGGTCTATTCAGCATGCTCCAAGGCATCCAAGGCTACACAGTATGATGGGACCCCATCTCAGAGGAAGGAAAAAGAAACAGAAACAGAAAAGGACACCTAGTTCCAAAAGGACAGACTGTGGAAGACCAACTTATTTAAGGTACCTAGAACACAAATCAGAGGGACCTACATCCCCATGAGACAGGAAAACAGTAAGGAAGCACTGTTAAATAAGGACTACACTGTAATTTTGTTACAGATTTTGTCAGACCTTTATGTACACACCCTATTGATGCTTCCTGTGAAAGATTAAAGCATCTAACAGGTCCTGCTCTGGTGCTTGACTGAGGTCCTGTCTGGAAAGCAGCCTCTTATGGACAACTAGCCACACTGCTCTCTTGGCAGCCAGTTTAGATATTGGGGTCCACTGTGCAGACACCTCTGCAGCCATAGTGGACCATCAAAACCTCCGTTGAAGACTTGCTCCAGTCCTGATCTGTCCAGCCAGCCTCCACTGACATTGGAAAGTAGTATGGGCAAGACAAGCATGGCAGTGAACTCTGATGTCCTTGCAATAATCTCATCCAGGCCAGAGGGGAAGCACTTTCTTGGTAGCTCTGCAGAAAGGCTGTGATTGATGCAAACATGTATTAGGGACCTCCAGGATTAGGGCTAAGACCCTTGCCATACCCCTCTTCTCTTCGTATATAAGCCGACTGAAACTCATTTTTCAGTCAGTCGAAATGCAGCCTCTTTGTCCCTTTTTTGGTATTTCAGGCCTTAAAAGAGTTTTTGTTAAAAAAAAACACCTATATCTCTATATACACATATATACACATACACACACACATATATATACATACACATATATATGTCAGTAGTAGGGTAGGCTGAGCTGGTAACAAAAAGACTGAGGCTAGAGAGAATAGAGAACTGAGGTGAAAGAAGGCTGTGGAAAAAAACAGATACTGTTGCTAAGACTTTTAGAGAGCTGTCAAGCCAAAAGGGCCGTCTTAGCCATTGTCAAAGGCCAAGGGTCCTGAGAATGTCTGAGGTTAGAGGTTTATTCAGGAGTAGTAATATTACCAAATGCCTGCTGCTGTTCACTACTGCTCAAAGCTGAAAATTATAATAGCTGCCGAGTGCTGGGCCTGTTGGTAGTTAAAACCCAAAGCAATAAGCCCAAACCTAGAGCTGTAAGTCACTGGGCCTGCCAGTCTAGTCCCTGGGTCTTGGATTCAACAGGGCCTAGAACGGACAGCACTAGAAGAGCAGCAGTTGGACTCCTTTCTTACACAGAAGGACCTGGTCAGTTGATCAATAACAACTAGAGCAGTAAAACTTGGAGGCAAGTTGGTAGGTGCCAGGGGCTAGGGGTGGGGAATGGAGGGTTGATAGTTGAATGTAGAAAGTTTTTAGGAAAAAAATGGAAAGAATTCTGGAGGTACACCTAAGGATTACAAAAGAAAACACGAAAACTTTAGCTCTAGGGCAAGTGCCAAACCTGAGGTTTTTCAATTCATATAAACCTAATGCCTGATTTCGACCACCTGGAGACTCACACCCACCGAAGGGCCGGCATCTGCGCCTGCTACCCAGAGACGGCCGGCAGGTGGCACCCCGGGCCGCGTTTCCTGCTTTGTCTCGGGGAAAGGGGTGGAACTTATACCAGCCGGAAGCGGAAGCATGTCCCTGGCGTCCCGCCGTCGGGTCGTGCGGTGTGCGGCATGGCTTTCCGGCAGGCGCTTCAGCTGGCGGCCTGTGGTCTGGCTGGTGGCTCGGCCGCTGTTCTCTTCTCGGCGGTAGCGGTAGGGAAGCCGCGAGGTGGCGGGGATGCAGACACGCGCACGACCGAGCCGCCGGCCTGGACAGAAGCGCGCCCCGGACGCGGCGTCTGGGACTCCAACTGGGACAGGTGCGGGGACGGGAGGGCGGGGCTCAGGCCTGCTTCCTCACATCCATCACCGTTTGGCGGATTTCGGTGCCCCGAAGGGAACGGTGTGTACTAGTGGGTCTTGAGTTTGTGTGAATCAGGGCGGCCGGCCCTTTGAGAGTCCCCGTACCAGGATGGCGCATCATCCAAGGGTCTTCGTGCCTGGACCATCCATCTCTCTAAGGGACCTATACCCTCCCGGACCCCATCCTCAAAGTGTCCTTGTTCAGAGACAGTCCATCCGAAGGCCTTTGTCCCAGGACCATTATCCTCTGTGGGCCTGAAATTCTAAAGGATTAAATTTTACTTATAGCCAGGGTCTTGCTATATATAGCCAGGTTTGCCTCACAAATTCTCCTGCTGCAGCTTGGGGAAAATTGGGACCACAAGCATGCTATTCCTTCAGAGGTCAGAGAACCTGTGTTTGAAGGAGAACCAAGGGTTAGGTTACCCATAGGTATAGTGGCATACGGCTTTAATCCAAGCACCGAGAGTCAGAGGCAGGCAGATCTCTGAATTCTGGGCTATATAGAAACACCTTGTCTCAAAAAAAGAAAAATGGAGTTACCTGAGTTTTGGTTTTTTTTTTCTTTTTGGTTTTTCGAGACAGGGTTTCTCTGTATAGTACTGGCTGTCCTGGAACTCACTCTGTAGACCAGGCTGGCCTCGAACTCAGAAATCCGCCTGTCTCTGCCTCCCAAGTGCTAGGATTAAAGGCGTGCGCCACCACTGCCCGGCGAGTTACCTGATTTTAAATGTTTCCTATTTGCTTGCCACGTCTGCATCTGTGGATGGACCGGTACAGTGACAGGATCTTTGTTAGGTGGGGGAGGATGCATGACAGAAGGATAAACAAGTGCAGGAAGGGTCTAAAACTGGCATATCCACTTGGTTTCTTTCTGGTGTGACTTCCTTTCTGACAGTCGTCTCCAAATTTTGTCTGCCCCCCTCACACACACACACATTCCTGTATCTGCAACAAGGCTTTGGCTTGGTCGTGTGTGGGACTAACACCCTAGGTTAGCCTGCTCAGATAATGCTAGAGCCACCACCACACTCTCCAGACCTTCCTTTTCCACCATTGTTGTAATTTGGGCAGGTTTGGCTTGTCCTGTTCCTGTCTCCTACATTTGAGTAGCTTCAGTTTCTTCAGCTTCTACATCCAGTCCAATAACTACATAGTCCTCAACGTTGTGATGGTCACTACCCCAGTGACTGCTGAACACTTAAAGTATGTCTAGTGTGACTTAGAGAAGAACTCTATTTAATTTTAACTTAATTATAGTAATCCCTGTGTATGCTGGGGGATTGGTTCCAGGATCTCTGAACATATCAAACTCTGGATGTTCAAGATGACGAAGTATTTGCAGATAACCTAGACATCTAGCTTACCCTCCTGTATACTTTAAATCATTCCTAGATTATCACACTCAATACAATAAAATTGTTACCGCAATAGTTGTTAAATTATATAGCTTGAGGTAAAATTCACATACAAAAAGGCCTGTTTAGTTCAGATGCAAACTTTTGAGTATTTTTGATGCCTGGTTGATTGAATATTAAGTGTGGAATATTTAGCTACAAAAGACCTAAAGTATAGTTCAATTTACTTATTCAACCTGGCCTTTTGCCATCCTTCCTCCTCAGCTTTCCATGTGTGAGGAGTGCAGACTTGTACTATGAGAAAATACAGCCAAGGGACCATGTCTAGTATTTTTAATTTATGTTAGGGATGTTGGTGCATGCTTGTACTCCTCGTACTTGGAGGGTTGAAGTAGGATTTCTGTGACGTCAGCCTCAGCTACACTGAGATAGCCCGTCTTATCATTAACTGAAGTGTAAATGGACAAAACAGCCCCACAGTCATACAGACAGTACAGCTCTAGGCTCTGCTGCAGTGCAGCAGTCCAGTCTCATACCTGTCCTGGTCACTGCTTGCATCTTTGTGGCATTATCGAGTTTCTCCTTTTTTTCCCTCTCATGTGCATATGTGTGAGATCATGTGTGTTCAAGTCTGTGTGAAAGCCTGAGGTAGATATGGAAATTCTTTCTTGATCTTACTTTAGGATTATTTTTTAAGGTACGGTCTCTCAGTCAAACCCAGAACTTGCTAATACAAGTAGTCTGACTAGACAGCTTCTTGTGGGGATCCTGTCTCCACATTCTGAGGCTAGAATTATAGGTTGGCTACTATGCCTACCCAGTATTTATGTGGCTTCTGAACTCCAGTCTTCCTGCTTGTATAACAAGCACTTTAACCTCCAAGCCATCTCCCCAGCCTGTCTTCACCAGGAACATGAGCCTGGGGCTTCATGTTATATGCACGAGTCTGTATCACCCAGCGCAAGCCTGGCCCTTTCAGGAAGAGTGAAGGTATGCTCTGTGAGGCTAGGCTCCCTGGGCTGGGCTCTCCTCCTCTCCCCCCCACCCCCCAGCCTTTTCCCAAGCACTGAAAGGTGTCTTGGACAAGAGGTCATAAGACGAGACATACTTTCACAATTAGGCGAGAGCCATTGTCACTCATTAACCTGAAGAAAAGGAACGTGGAATCTGGAGAAGATGAATTGGCATCCAGACTGGACCACTATAAGGCAAAGGCTACACGGCACATATTCCTCATCCGGCATTCCCAGTACCATGTGGATGGCTCGCTGGAGAAGGACCGCACCCTGACCCCATTAGGTATGACTCATTGGTTGGTCTTGAAGTTACCAGCTTGATCCACTGGGACCAAGGCCTTTTCTCTTCTCTTTCCTTCTTCTCCCTCCTCCCATTCAGCATGGTGGTAATGGAGACAGAGTCTCATTATGTAGGCTGAATTCCTGATTCCCCTGCCTTGCTTCCCAAGTAGGTGGGAACGTGAGTACATGGTGGTGTGCCATTTCATTTTAAACAGTTGTTGATAGATGGCATATTTCTCAGTTGTATACATATTCAAAAGCTGGATGGTCACGTGTCTCCAGGATTCCTCTCTAGCAGATTGTTTCTCCAACCTGAGGAGTTGTTCTGTGGCTTCTGACATCTGGGCAGAAGCAGGATATCAGGTCTCCGTTGTGGTGATGCAGGTTACTATATACAGTAAAAAATGATATCAGAACAAAAGGAAAATGATTTCTTAGAATGTTTTCAGCTATATTCTAAAGTACATTTAAGGGAAAAGGATTTACTATCACTGTCTCCTTGTAACCCCTGAGAGTCAGTTTGTAGTATGAGTCAGGCCTTGAATTCATGGCAACCCTCTTGCTTCAGCCTCCTGAATATTGGGATTACAAGTTTGTACCACCAAGCCCAGTTCAGTTTTCATGTCCATTGTCATGAGGCAGCAGGCTACCATGATGCTAAGACTTGATTTTGTTCTCCTCTTATCAGTATTGAGAATTGAACCCAGAGTTTTGCATGTTAGGCAATTCTAACAGTAGACTATATTATATTCCCAAGTAGAACTTGATTTCGAACATAGTTGAATAAAAATAGGAATAGCAAAGGGTGTGTGTTCCACTGCTGTCAAGTATACTTGTGTTGCTAACTGAAACCGGTGTATTTTCTCTTGGGGTTGAGGACAACTGATTGTTTCTTTGCTCCCCGAGGCCCTGGCCCTGGTTAAGCCTGTGAGGATAACATCTTCGGTGGTGCTTGATGGCACCTCGCTATTTATTTATGCATTAAGTGGAGGATCCTGGTTTATGACATTCACAGGTGTTTTTCCTTCAAGGTCGGGAACAGGCTGAACTCACGGGGCTCCGACTTGCAAGCCTGGGATTAAAGTTTAATAAAATTGTCCATTCCTCTATGACCCGTGCAGTAGAGACCACAGACATCATCAGTAAGCACCTGCCAGGTGAGTGCTGGTTGTCTACTGTGCTGTGTAGATTCACTCTTGGGATACACTGCTCAATAGGGGCCTGCTTTTTTCCAGGTGTCTGCAGAGTCAGCACAGACTTGCTACGGGAAGGTGCCCCCATTGAACCGGATCCACCTGTCTCTCACTGGAAGCCAGAGGCTGTGGTAAAAATGCCATCCCTTGTGCCACTGGATTAGGGCAAGGCCTGCCCTTACCCTTGTCTGCTTCCACATTGACAACTCCTTACTCTGCTCCTAGCAGTATTATGAAGATGGAGCCCGGATTGAGGCTGCCTTCAGGAACTACATCCACCGAGCTGATGCCAAGCAGGAGGAAGACAGCTATGAGATCT
The DNA here is from genome assembly GCF_004785775.1 of Grammomys surdaster. Lineage (NCBI taxonomy): Eukaryota > Metazoa > Chordata > Mammalia > Rodentia > Muridae > Grammomys > Grammomys surdaster. The sequence goes on from NW_021604728.1 coordinate 1,751,782, forward strand.
TCATATGCCATGCCAATGTCATCCGCTATATTGTTTGTAGGTAAGTGCCATCAACAACGCCTTTGCACTGTCAGCACCCAGCACCCTGCCACCATGCTTCCTGGCCTTGTGCTTCTTCAGCCTATGCGCTTCCTCAGTATGACTCAGGGGAATACTGGAGAAGCCTGATCAGTTGTCTGTAGAATACTTCTGTTCTTTCAGTGAAAAGCCCCCAGTGAAGCTGGCCATGACAGTGTATGATCAAAGAGCTGTGTTCTGGCCTCCACTACCTTACGAATGGTTAATGTCTAAGGCTTTTCTAGACAGGGTTTCTCTGTGTAGCCCTGGCTGTCCTAGAACTTACTCTAGCTTCAAACTCTGAGATGCAAATGCCTGCCAAGTGCAGAGATTAAAAACGTGTGCCACCACCCCCGGCCTGTTTTTTACATACTTGTTCCAGTTGCCTGTTGGTAGACGGTGCCGGTAGTAGTCAACACAGACTTGCTCTGAGATTTTGTTTCCATCATTCTGTTGGTATCAGAACTTTTATAATAAGCATCGTCTTTCTCCATGTTTGTGTGTTTCTGAACAGTTTGGAACCTTAGGGGGTCGTGATACTTTTCTGCTAGTCCTATACATGTGATTGGGCCTGTTGTACATTATGACCTATGATTGTTGGTCTGCTCCTCAGTCTTTGTGTTTTGGATTTTCTTTACTTTCTATAGAATAGAATTCCAGGCTCATGGTGTTTCCCCGTATATCCTTGTTTTAGTAGTCTGCTACCGATTTTTGGACTGTCACTCATGGCATAATGGTGTGTTCCCATCATACCTGAACATAAGCCCAGAGATGGCTAGGGGACCTCATGGTCAGTTAGGCAAGCATCAATCCCAAGACACTACAAGGTTGGTAGTGAGCTGGGAATCCCTCCCGGGCACTTGGAGCTCCATTATCAGACCGAGAGCTGATAGTAGGAAGGAGGGTGATATGGTGGACAAGTACTTAGTTTATGCTTTCCAATAAAAGCAAGTGCTTCTAGGATGATGATGTCCCAACTGCTTGTCAGGGTCCACCTCATATTCCTCTTAACATGTGAACAATCCAGGAATGCCCTGTTTATTTTGCTCCTCATTATCATGAATAGTCCCTGATACTGACATTAATGATGAAAATGCAGAAAGAAGTAGCATGGGTAGAATACTTGACACTGTGAAGAAACGCAGGTAGTTTTTAGTTCTGTTCAGGAGTGAGCATCTTGAGTTGTGAAGGGCAACACTAAGATTACAGAGTCATCTTGGACTGGAGTGTAGCTTAGTGCTAAGTAGCTTGTTTGGCATGTACAGGAGCCTAGGTGTGATCTTCAACACCAAGGGATGGGGGAAGGCTTTACTTTTGTTCCCAGTAAAGTGGTGGTGCACACATTTGATCCCAGCACTTGGGAGGCCGAGACAGGCATGGATTCTGAGTTCATGGCCAGCCTGGTCTACATAGTTCCAGGGCAGCCAGGGCTACACAGAGAACCCCATACATATGTGCCATAGAGCTTGTGTGGAATTTCAAGCTTTGTGGAGTCACTTCTCTCCTTCCTTCTACCTTTATGTGGGTTCCAGGGCTTGAATTCAAGTTGCCAGGCTTGCATAGCAAGGGCTTTTACTCAAGTTGAACTCTCTCACGGGTCTACTTTATTGCTTAAAAATATACTTTACGCCAGGTATAGTGGCACACACCTTTAATCCCAGCATTTAGTTAGCAGAGGCAGGCAGATCTCTTTGAGTTCCAGGCTAACTAGGGTTACATAGTGAGACCCTGTCTCAAAGCAAAGCAAAACAAAACAAAATATACCTTTTATAAAGTAACCCGTGGGTGTGGTGGCATATACCTTATCCCTAGCACTTAGAAGGTAGGTGGGTTTCTGTTTGTTCTAGGCTAGCTTGTTCTATATAGTAAGTTCAAGGTGAGTCGGGCTGCACAGTATGACTCTGTCTCAAATAAAATAAATGAAACCTGTTTATGTAAGTATCTGTGCAGCCCCTGAGGATATAAGCGCTTTTCTAAGCAGCAGACCACAACAGTGTACAGTGTTCCAGCTGACGGGACTGGAGATGTAGCTCCACTGGTAGAGAGTCTGCAGAGCATACACAGAGACCAGGAGCCCTGGGTAGGGTGTGCTTACAATCCCAACACTTAAGATGTGGAGGCAGGAGGCAGATATTCAAAGTCAGGCATAACTATATAGTGAGTTTGAGTCCAGCTTGAGCTATATAAAACCCATTCCTAAAAAAAAAGAAAAAAGAAAAAAAGTGTTATGTGTGCAGGGAGGAGGGGCGGAAATACCATGTCCCCTTTTCAGTATTAGCCAGGACACGTCACAGGGCTTTTACAGTATTTACATTTTAAAACTAAACAACTAGTAGCAGGAAATGTCACGTGTTGGTAAAGTTGAAGTTAAATGGCAGAAATGATATCAAACTGCTTGTGAGATAGTCATGTATGTGTGTCTGCATGCTCTTAGAGGCCAGAAAAAGAGGATGCCCTGGAGCAGGAGGTGTGAGACTTTTTGAGCTGCTCAACATAGGTGCTGGGAGTTGAACTTTGCTCCTCTGTAAGAGCAGCACATTGATCCATCTGTCCAGCTCAAAAGGAGCATGGAAGCTGGGCAGTGTTGTCGAATGCCAGCCTGGTCTGTGGAGTGAGTTCAGGACCCCGTCTTAAAAAAATGAGAGAGCTGTGTGCAAGGAAATCATGCAAGTGTCATGTGTTATACCTCTGTCCTGGGAGACCAGCCACGTCTTGTCAGAAATACTTCTAGCACAAATTTGGATGCTTTGTGTTACAGCAGAAAACATTGCCTTGATATCACTAGCCCTGAGCACATTTCTACTTAGTTGGGTTAAGCCTTTGTCCCCACAGAGCACTTGTCCCCCCTACTACTGAGACATTTCCCCCAAGAATCTCTTCTCTGAAGACCTCCATTACTGGCCTAGCTGAATGTGTCTATTCCAAAAGGCTGTCAAATTACCTGAAACCAGCCTCTCTACCTGAACAAAGCAGCTTTGTATCAACCTGAATTTTCTGCTAGCATTATCTTTCTCTCCCCAGAGCACTGCAGTTTCCCCCAGAAGGTTGGCTCCGCCTGTCCCTCAACAACGGCAGTATCACCCACCTGGTGATTCGACCCAATGGTCGTGTTGCACTCAGGACCCTTGGGGACACAGGGTTCATGCCCCCAGACAAGATTACTCGGTCCTGAGGCTGCCTGTAAGATTGCACCCTGGCCTCTGCTGGTGGCCTGGCTACACCTGTCCCTGTTGTCTTCCACAGCTGTGCTGTGGCTTCATGTTGTCTCCAGAAGAGGATATCTCAATTGTCACATCTGGGTGCTTATTTCTGGCTCAGGCTGAAGAAGGCAACTTATAAGTTAGATGGCCGTTTTGAAAGCTTTCTACTTTACCATTACCACCAGCACAGCCCTATGAGGTGTGACAGGAACCTTCCCAGTCAGAAGGCAGGCCTGTCATGGGTATTGTACTGGCCTGGCTGTACTGTATCACGTGATTACAGTAGATCAACTGAACAACCCGTAACCTCTGGCAGAGACCTGTCGGGTAGTATGGTGATTGTTTACAGTTGATTATTTCATATACTGCAATCTAAGAACTTTGGTTGTTTATTTATGAAAGATTTTCCTCATGTCAGTTCTTGCTTTGAAAACCAACTTCTCAGCTCAATTAAGAGATTCTGTGTTTATTGCATCTGAATGAAGGACGAAGAGCTTGCTCCCTATAAGGTAGATAAAAGCCATGAAAGTGGTGGCACTGCAAAAAGACAGGCCTGTATAAGTAGGCGACGATTCTGTAAGAGGTTCTTTGGAGGCAAAGATAAAGCTCACACTGACTGACAAGAGGTGGCACATACTTGTGATTCTAGCATTTGGGAGGCAGAAGCAGGATCATGAGTTTCTAGCCAGCCTGAGTTATGTTGAAAGACACAGAAAAATATCCCTGACAGTTCCATCTTAGTTTGCTACTGGCTACTGTTAACCTTGGACTTGTAGGTTATCTAGAAATGATGTTTACTCCAGATACTGATTACTTAAGAAAAAACTGGCTTTTGTGTATGTGGTTTTTGTTTTTGCTTTTTGAGACAGAATCTTAACTGTTGCCCAGGCTGGCTTCAAACTTGAGACCCTTCTCAGCCTTGTAAATGTTGGGATCACAGGTATATACTACCATACCTGCTCCCCCCCCCCCCCAAAAAAAAGCAGTACAGTTTCTATAAAGTGGTTGTGAGCATCTTCTGTAATCAATGCAATGAATTGGTGTATTTGATGTATCTCTCTGTCTTCTTTGGAAATAAGTATGTAATAAAATTTTACTTTTTTGTTGTTGTTTCTATGTTTTAAAGGAAAAAATAGTGTTTAGAAACCCTTTCTCGCCGGGCAGTGGTGGCGCACGCCTTTAATCCCAGCACTTGGGAGGCAGAGGCAGGCGAATTTCTGAGTTCGAGGACAGCCAGGACTACACAGAGAAACCCTGTCTTGAAAACAAACAAACAAACAAACAAAAAAACAAAACAAAAAAGAAACCCTTTCTCAGTGTCTTCTATCCCAGGCATCCTCCTTTGAGGAGCTAGAAGTCACACTGCTTCTTGTCCAACAGAGGGCCTGAGAGGTATCCCTTGGAATTATCTTTGGGTACCCATATGCTGTTTTCTAGTAGTTGAAGCAAGGATGGCAAGCTGTCAACTTCTCACTTGTCAAGATTCCTTACCTGACCTGATGGGAAAGAAAAGCATTTCACAGGAGACAGTGACTTGCTCAGGGTTAGTGTACTAAGGGTATCCCCACGTGGTACAAACTCCATAGCAGACATGTAAGGACTGGCAGTATTTTAGGAACAAGCCTTTGCTTTGATGTAAAATGAACTCCTTGTATGTGAAATGAGTTACCTTTCTTGGGGTGCTGATGATTATCTGTAAGGCATAGTGATCGCTTGCAATGATCCTGTAAGCAGACAGTCTGACCCCTAGTCAGTTCTAACCCTTAAGATTCTATTTTTCCTTATCACCAGTCAGAATTCACACTGCAGAGTGATAGCTCAGAATGTCGTAAGACATACTAAGCAGCAGGGACAAGAGGCTAGAGCAAGGTCTACAGAGGTTTGTTGGCTGGTCATGACACTCGTGATCTGATAGATTTCAAAAAATGCTCCTGAGTCAAACCTTGCTTGCTGGGCCATTGATGTAAACATTTGCTGTGTCAAAATCTGTGATCATATATATATTTTATATATGTGAATACACTGTCGCTGCCTTCAGACACACCAGAAGAGGGCACCAGATCCCATTACAGATTTTTTTTTTTTTTTAAAGCACTAAAGCTTTATTACAAAAGGAGCTAACTGCTAGAGAGGGCCCTCTCCAGTGTCTCTGTGTCTCTTCCTTCCCAATATCTACCTCCAGGGGAGGTCAATGGTCCATCATAGAAGAGGTGTCTGGGAGAATGAAGTATGGTAATATTTTTTCCAAAGTCCTCCAAATCCTTCTAGGTGCTGTTGAGAATCTTCTGGTAGAAGATGTAGGAACTTTAGCTCTCATCTCCAAGATCCTCCATATCTACATCCTGGGGAGCTTTTATCTTCTTTTGTCGTTTGGGCTGTGGCTGACTAGTCCTGGTTGACTTGGAAGGAACTTCCACTTCTATGGCTGGTTTTTCTTTCTGGGCAAGTCGGATCTGCTGCAAGAGTTTCCTGGGCTTCTTCCCAGATAGTGTGATGTTGGCATGAGCACTGGACGCCCGCTTCTTGAGGTGGTGCCTTGTAGTCAGCCCTTCATTTATCACAGCCCCGACCACCTGGGGCTTCCGTCTCCGATCCCTGCTTAGTACCCTGCGGTGCTTGAACAACAACTTTTTCAACTCCATGGGGACGATTGATCTTTCCTCCTGGAGGTCCCATTGCTACACTCGGAGGCTCTACAGATGGTTTTGAACTACCATGTGAGTGCTAGGAATTGAACTCAGGGCCTCTGGAAAAGCCATCTCTCCAGCCTTATCCAATAAATTTTTAAATGTTCCCAGATTGGACCTTTCTTGCTAGGATGTTGATCTACCCAAGGGTATGTCAAAATCTTATTTTCTGATTTTTTTTTTTAAAGATTTATTTATTTATTATATATGAGTACACTTGTAGCTGTCTTCAGACACTCCAGAAGAGGGCATCAGATCTCATTACAGATGGTTGTGAGCCACCATGTGGTTGCTGGGATTTGAACTCAGGACCTCTGGAAGTGTAGTCAGTGCTCTTAACCACTGAGCCATCTCTCCAGCCCCTTATTTTCTGATTTTAAAATTACATTTTTTTTTCTCATTTGTCTCAGGAAAGCATTGGAATGAAATAAAATATAATCTCCAAAGTAACTATACTATTGTTAGATTTGAAGCCAACCAAATTAGGTTCCTAGATTTGTAAAGTTATGACCAGAATGAAACATTTGGCTCAATTTAAGAGCTTAGTTAGATCTGGGTATGACATATTTTCTTAAATATGAAACACCGGATAATTTTTAGTTTCTGCATGGTCTACACCTACTCATGCTCTGAATACTTGGGCAAGAGTGAGTAACCACCAACTCCATATTAGGGAGGGATCTGGCCAGTGTGTCTTAGAGGCCCAATGACACTGATGGAAAATGTTTTGTGGTTGAAACCATAGTCCTTGATTTAAGACAAATGTTTAAAGAGTTCTGAAACACTGGTAACAATATTGGTAAGTCTTGCCAAAACAAAGGTTACGAATAATTTGAGGGAATCTGAATCAAAGTATTAAGAATGGTATGCCACTAAGTGTTACTAATTCTTGACTATTGTGTTTTACTTAATAACAATGTTTTTCTATGAGACAAATGAGAAACATAAAAATTTTAAGTCAGAAAAGGACTAGATCTTGACATAACAAGTGTGTGTCAACTGCTCAGCACGCAAGGCCCAACCCAGGAAAACATCCTAACCATTCATTTCCTCCAAAAGCAGTAAAGATCAATAACATCTGGGGTTGGTTCCTGCCACAGTGCTGCAAGTACTTACTTTCAACATTGTATCCTTCTCGTCTCTAGAATTGGGGGGGGGGGGGGTCTCTGTTACAAGTTCATCTATACCATGCCACTGCAGGAAGGAGGCCTTTCACCACCATATCACACACTAAAAACTAATGGTTGTTAATAAAAAGAAGTCTTATATTGCCCATAATCAAATGTTATCAACTATGTAAGAATAAGCCAAAACCCAGCAAGTAAACTTGTCCAGTTCAAGGCTATCTCACAGACATCAATGTGATACTCAATGTACTTTTTAATGGAAATATTGCTTACAGTTTTACTAAGGGAATTCTGTCCAGATAACAAGTTAAAGAATCATTTCCTACACAACACTTTGAGAAAGATCAATTAAACAGCATTTATGACATAGAATCATCAGGTGTTACTAACAGGCACCATCTACCCCTTCACACTAGTGGAAAAATAGTCCAAAGGTGGCTTAAAGTTTAAAATGGGCCAGCAGGTAAAAAACTCAATTCCAGTGACCTGAGTTGGATCCCTGAGACGTACATGGTATAAGAACTGACTTCCAAAAGTTGTTGTAAGTAAATATCATTAAGAAGTAAGAGTTAAAAAAAGAGAGAGAAAAGAGTAAGGAGAGAGAGAAAAGAGTTTAAAAAATTAGTTTTGAGTATGGAAAAACAACAACAAAAATAACTCCACAAGACAGTAAGACTTTAGAGAAGAAAGGAACGTAGCTGAATATAATGTTTAGGTTTTGGTTTCTTTGGGATTGTTTCCAGGTCACTTTATTGGCTGTCTTGTACTTAAGAGTTCAACTGCTTACAAGGGGAATGAAAACAAACTGAATCCAAAGTCCAAAATCTCAATTCTGATATTCCTTTACCACATTAAAATAAGCTTTAAAAAAAAAGACCTAAACATTGAGCCCAGAATTTTTACTTTATTATTATTTTGGCTTATTTTTATTTTTTATTTTTTGAGACAAGATCTCTGTGTAGTTCTAGCTGTCCTGGAACTATTTAGACCAGGCTGACTTCAAACTCACAGAGAATCCTCTGCTTCTGCCTAATGAGTGCTGGGGTTAAAGGCATGCCTGTTCAACATTTTTATGAATCAAAAAGAATTTAGCACAATGTGATCTCAAAATCTAAATTTTGAAAAATTAAAAAATGACTCACAAAAGGCACTGAAGTTGGCAAGATCAGTGGTATAGTTCTGTATTGGGATTAAGGACTGCCAAGTGTCTATAGAACACTACTGGCTTTGTACAAGCAGCTGTGCCAGACAGCCGAGACCAGCTTTGGCAAGGTGGTTTTATGTTGGTGCCTTAGGGTGTGCAGTGCCACTCTGTACACATCTCTTGGGATACACAAAAGTAAACACCACAAGCCACTGAAATGAACACAGATCTCAAGTGCTTTTAAACTCTAGTGTACTGTTCATCAAATAATTTCTAAAATATGGGATACATCTGTCATGTAATCATGCTCAGTGAAATCTCAGGATAAATTTTAAGATTAGGGAACAACTTCTAGATTACTTATCTAGAATACTTATTACATTGTCAAGTACTGAGAAATAATTTTGTTTCGTTTTTAGTTATTGCTGGTGGGTTTTCTTGTGATTACTGGCATGATTCTCAATGGCTTTAACTGCCCCCACCCCATCTTCTGGCAGTGTGTTGAGCATTGTTACTGAAGTCTGAGATAGTCAAGGCCCATCTGCTTCTCCGCCACCTGCTTTCTCATGGTTGGAACCAGGATGAAGTGACAAACACATAGTTTTGTCATTGCATATCAGAAAGCTGTCCCTCCCCCCCCAAAAAAAGAGACAACACATAATTCACTTGTTTCAGAAAGAGTGGGTGTGCTTGCACGTGCTGCAGAGTTGCTGCTAACACACTCGCTTGTCTATTAACTGCCTTTGCATCTTTGCTCCATTACAAAACTAGAAGTTTCTACCTGAAAAGTCATTACTACAGCTACACATTCCAACAATTTGTATCTGAGTTTGCTTTCATTAACTTCTTCCAAAATATCAGACATTCAAATTATACTCAGAACACTATATTTTCTAGAATTCTGGTACCCTCAAAGTGAGGATTAAGTTATTCAGAATACATTCTTCCATGGAATTTTTACCAAAAAACATTACTCTTTCAAAAACAAAGAAGTAAATGAATCCCAGGAGTGAGCATACTGGCTGGCTCTACAATGCTGCAAGTCGGGCCATGCGTGCCACTCTTTGGAAGTGTCTTCCATGTGCTGGACTGTAGCGTCCAGGGCTGTGCAGGCGAGAGGAGGAGGTGGTGTGGCCAGGCTTATTGGGGCTGCTACCAGCTGGACTGCATCTTCCTGAGCAGCTATGAGAGCAATCAAGATCCACCAGCTCAGTTGTGAACTTCCCTCTGAGTGCAGGACTTGGCCAACTATGGAAACCAAGAAGTTTGTTACCACAGAAAGGCACACTACAGAGTAGAGACAGAACAAAGACACATAGGCATGACACTTGTCTTACAGAGAGAAGATATGAAGACTTTACACATAGAACTCATGTTGTTCCAGTTATAAATTCTGGACACTGCTTCCCCTGATGCAGTTTGCCAGGAGCAAGCCTGGCCTACTTTTCCACTCAATGGACATATGCCTTTGTGACCACACCTATATGGACACACACGCCAGGCTTGCATTGAGGAGCTACCCAGGTTAGCTTTGTTACTCTGAAAAAGCCCCCCATGTCAGTCTCTGCATTCTGATGTGGTGATTAGTAGTACCTCTGTCTGTCTGAGGGTGAGTAGCACATGACGGTACTTTTCCATCTGTGGACTGCTGGGTACAGACCAGGGTCAATATTCACACACTCAAGAGCTGCTAAGACATCTCGATCTAGTTTTGATGGTTCTTCTCTAGAATGCAGAATAGAAGAAATATAAGAAAAAGCAGAAACACTGGAGGATGGGGAAGGCTCTTAAGGTATTATATTTTTAACTCAAGAACCAATCTGGAGGGGCTAAAGAAATGGTTCAGCAGCTAAGGGGTACTGGTCTTAGAAAGGACTGGAGTTTGTAGTCTATGTTGGGAGGCTTATAAGCACAAAATAAGTGAAAACCAAAAAACAACAAACACCCCCCCACACACCCCAAATCTGGGCTGAGCAAATAAACCACCCTAAGGTGGGTGGGTGAGGGGAGCTGGTATGCAAGGCCAGGGCTGATCAAGGTAAGTACTGTAGGGAATGGTGAAGACTCTTTAAGACACTAGTTGGGACTTCCACAGTAGTATCATGTGCCCTTATTAACATGGTTTTAAATCTTAAACATAGGGACAGATGAAATCATTCTGTTGGTACTCCCTTATTGACACTGGATTAGCATAGTCCAGATAGACCCCAAGGATATTTAAAAACTACACACTCATTATAGTGTTAGAAGCATCTTTAACTTACCCAGACAGGAAGAGCCTCTTGGTGGGATCTGTGGCAGATGAGAACTCAGGTTCCAGACCAGCCTGAACCCCAAGTTGGGGGCTCTTGGGGCCCAAAGACATTTCAGCCATTGCCTCTGATACCTCACTGTTGGTTCTGACTTGCTTATTTTCAAGTCTTGCTATTGCAGGAGGAGATCCCAGCAAGTCACTTTCTACTACATCCTTTCTTGAAGCCAGTATCTTATCGTCTAGTTTCCTATTTTTATTTGGTGTCTCAAGAAGGCTATCTCCTAGACTTTGCAAATTCAGTTTATTGAACTCTCGAGTCAAAATGGAAACAGGTGGTGGAAGGGTCTCCTCTCCATTGGTGGCCTCTAGTCCCCTTCCATCTGCAGTCCTGTTGTTCAGAGGATGACAAAACCCATTTCTGCTGTTATCTGGGTAAGATCCAACTGAGGCTTCTCCAGGGTCCACCTTCTGTCCCAAGGGAAGGGAATCACTTTTAGAGTTTTGGAATTTATCAACTGTGGGCTGGCTCTGACTTGGAACTGTATTTTGCTGATTTTTAATTTCTTCCAAGCTAATGCCATCATCCCCATCTAGAAATGCTCCCACGGAGATGGAATTGCTGTACTTCTTTCCACTGCCTGTAAGGGCAACAAAACTGCCTATCAGTGTGTGGGATGAAACTGTAAGAGCCTTTACTCAATGTAAACCCTACAACTCAAGCAAGAAGTGACTATTTCAAAACTGGGTTAGGTTTTAAGACAAGGGCCATGTGGCCAGTTTCCCACAAGTTGATTTGGTAAGGTTCTAGAAATACTTTGTAGAAGAAGCTCATGAAAAGTTACTGCATGGGGGCAGGAGAGATGGCTCAGCGACTAAGAGCACTGACTGCTCTTCCAGAGGTCCTGAGTTCAATGCCACATTGTGGATAACAACCATCTATAGTGGAATCCAATGCCCTCCCTCTTCTGGTGTGTCTGTAGACAGTGACAGTGTACTTACGTAAAACAAAATCAATCTTTAAAAAAATAAATGAAAAATAAAAACTACTTCATGAAATATATCAACAACTTGAGAGAAACACTGAAGTTAGTCACTATCAGAGAACTCTTTAACATTAACTGGACGCTTATAGTCTCATGGAACAACAGGTTCAGAGTATATAAAGATGCATCCTGGCACTGACTCCCAGCCTGGTGCAGCTCATTCCACAGCAGAGCCTTTACTCCAGCATACTCAAGGTTGCTTCTCAGATTAATTTTTAATTGAATATGATGTATATCTATGTACACAACGTGTGCTGTGTGTGTGCATGTGCGTGAGCTCATGCAAGCAGTGGCATGAGACTAGAAGTCAGGAGTATTTTGTGGCGTTCTCTTTCCTTCCATCTTTATGTGGGTTCTAGGGATAGAAACTGGTCACCAGGCTTCTGTAGCAAATGCTTCTACTTGCTATGCCATCTCAAGGAATCAATTTCTTTCTTTTTACATGGCGTATATCATATTTTCCCTCCTTCCCTACACTGTTTCAGGAAATTTAATTTGCAGGTCAGTTGTTCAATTTTAACTTAGAAAGTTTTAAATTACATCAATTCCTATTTTAGGGAAATCAAAGCTGTAGTTACATAAAGTTTCTACTTGAATTTAAGATTTTACTTGTTTTTTCTTTTGGTTTTCTTGAGACACGGATTTCACTTTGTAGACCAGTCTTTGAGATTGGTCTCAATCTCAGAGATCCTGTTATCTGTGCTGGGATTAAAGGCATGCACCACCAGTGCCCAACTGTTCCACTTTATTTTTGAGACAGGATCTTTTTACTTTATTCCTGGATTGCCTCTTCTTACATAGTTTTGGTTGGCAGTATTCTTCCTGCCTCTTGCCTTCAGTTCTGGGCATTTAACTAGTACACCCAGTGAGATTTACTTGAGAGAGGACCTCATGCTTCTTGCCAGCCTGGCCTCTAACTTTCTGGGTAGCTGCAGTTTGTATTGAGCTGATCTCCTTTCTAGCCCCTCTTATAGGCTAACACTATAGACACTGGCATACTCAGCTAAATCACTATTTTTAGTTTGATTCATAATAACAGTTTTATTCCTGATTCAATGAAAGCTTTTCTGATGTAAGAATAAAGTGCTGCTAGACCAACAGCAACCCTAAGCCATTTCTTCAGGGAGGGTGCTGCTGCTCTATGTTAGAAAAGCAGAAGCCCAGGAGTGAGGAAGGAGTTTAGCTGGAAGACCTATAGTGAAGACTCTTGATTGACTCTCCAGCTTGTTTCCAGTGTGCTGTCAAATTTACTAGTTTTTTTTTGTTTGTTTCATTTTAGTTTTAATTACAAAAATGATAGTATGTAGTTGGAAAACGTTGAAGTGAGATGCAACTCTAATGTTGCTATAGTCATCTTAATATTTTGAAAATTAGTATGTAAATATACTTAAGATAAAGTTTTTCTCTCCACTAATGACTATTTTACATCACTCATTATAACTGTTTATATCATTCACTATTGTAAAGAGTTTTAAAGCATAATTTTACTTCAAGCCATGATTTTTTTGCCTAAGGATAGAACTACTTACTTCCTCAACCAATCCTCAACTGTAGGTGAAGAAACATATACTGAGGGATCCACTAAATGCTTGAACACTTGATTAAGCAAACGGTCTGTCCCGAGCCAGGACATCACATTTACTTCCTGGAAAACTCTCCACATTGGGATCTTACAGTGAGTATTTTGCTTGCTTGTGTGTTATGTGCATTTTGTGTGTGCCCAGTGCCAGCTGAGGTAGAAAGAGGGTGTGGGACCCTCTGGAACTAGAGTTATAGATAGTTGTCAACCACCATGCATGTGGGTGCTAGGAACTGAATTTGGGTCCTCTCTAAGAGCAGCAAGTATTTTTAACTGCAGAGCCATTTCTCTAGCCCCAGGTATTTCTTTGATTCTTGTAAGATACATGATTTTCCTTCCTTTAAAGACTATTTTTCTTTCCCCATTTCACTTTAGGTGTATAACATTAAAAATTTTACTATCCCCTCCTACCCCCTATTGCTGGAAACTGAACCTATGGCTTTTGTTCACGTAAGCACATGTTCTACCAGAGTTACAACACAGACTAACTTCACCTTCTTTGATGGTGTTGGTGAATTGTGCCCTTCCCCCAGCCTTGAGCAGGCCTGAGAGATGAGACCTTGTTTACCACAATAGACCAAACAATAGGACTCCCAGAGGTATTGCCTGCCCTTGGCAGAGGTATTGCTTGCTTTGGCTGCCTGTAGCCTGGTACACAAGCTGAGAAGAATAGACTGCCTGCTGAGCTTGCTTTGAGACATCTCCAGCCTACAATTAAGTATGGATTCCCCTCACCCCCCAGCAGGATGGATTACTCTCATCCCCAGCAGGCTGAAGCAAGAAGGAACTCTGGGGGTGGGGGTGGGTTATCCCCTTTAAATTAGAACCTGAACATTAAAGCATTGAGCCTTGATCAGAAACCTTTGTCCTGGCTTCATCTCTTCCCGCCCTCCTCCCATTCCCAGCCTCTCTTTCAGATGAACCCGGTTGACTGTGGCCGCTGGCCCCCAACAGAATGGCGCCCAACGTGGGGCCCAACAGTGAATGATGACCTATTGTATGGTTTTTTTTTTTGTATTCATGTTAACCTTTTCCAAGCATTCCATTAACTTGCTTTGTACTCAAGACATGCCATACCCAATGACTTTAAAAATAGTGCCCAGTATTCTGAAACCTATGTTCTTTATTCTTTTTCTGACATTGTACAATACATTCAAATATAAAGCATATCTAGGTCAGTAAAAAAAAGCCCAAAGTATCAGACTCCTTGCAAGGATGCCACAGTTTTTATGTAGGATACACACACGTTGCTTGCTGTGATTGTGAATTCTCATATACTATCCCATGCATACAACACAGTTCATATACCTGCATATACATACAAGTGCTCGAGACACACAGAGCTTGCTGTGATACCTTGCTTTTGTTTGCTTGTTTGTTTTAACACAAATGTATGCACATTTTTCTGACGTCAGTTTTAGGAAAAGATCTGATTTTACAGTAAAAACATATTAAGAAAAGAGAAACCCACAGACACCTGCACCTACTTACCAAACTCTGAGGTTCTTTCTGGAAGGCAGCCTTCATTTTCATCTATTTCTTGTTGAGCTTTTTTGCTTAACTCCTTCTGGATAAGGTATTCTTCTAGTCTTTGCAAGCCTTCCTGGGAAGACAGATCAACAAAACATCCCAGAAATTCCCAGTATTCAACCCAGGGATACCCCAGCTCATGAGCTAGCTCCCTGTAAGAAATAAAACACAACAGTTGAGAAAACAGGAAAATAAAAACAAATGAAACAAAAAACCAACTACACAGATGGGCCACTGTTGTTTTGGGTATTTTACTTTGCCCTAATTTGGGGCGTTCTCTCATGCTCCCCCAGTGGTTAGACCCTGCATGTTCTTTGAGGAGTTACTCTGACATAGCAAGTAACTCTTACTCATAGAAGAAGCACAGTGTACAATCATAACTTCACAGCAAAAAATAAAAAAAAACACAAATCCTCCTAATGTATGTCCTTGCCTTGGCTAAGTATGTAAAACTTTAGAGGTCTGTAGCAGGTTCAAACTGGGCACATACTTTGAAAAAAGGCTCTCATTCCTTCTGGAAACTGTTACATTTCAGTATTCATAATTAATATATATTTTTTTTATCATTTATCCACAACCACACAGCACACTTTGCTCAGCCTGGCAGTCATGGTCCTATGAATACCTTCCAACTCTCTCAATGCCTCGTTCTGGGTCAGACTTTCTGATGCTGTGGAAGAAGCCTGCTTTCTTTCGAGGTGGAGTTTTCCAGAGCTTTCGAAAATCTTCTGCCTGGAAGAAAAAGTGTCAAGATAGGCTATGCTTCATGCAGCTCACCTGAGACTTAGAACTACCAACACCACAGACTTAATGGCTTTCTACCACCTTACAGATTCTGCATCCATTTCTACATATAGCCAAGAGAGAACATGACCTCATGGGATCTGGGAAAGGTGGCATTGGTTGTATGACATTTCCTAGGTAGAAATTTATTTACAACTCCAGGAAAAGTGATACAAAGAAGAGATGCCATTCTGTACTGCCTAATGTTGAGGGTCAAATCTTGCTCAGGATGGCCTAAGTATGGAGCTTCACCCTAAGGACAACAGGTATTGTCTATCTGCTACCTCATTGGTTCATATCCCCTTTCCCCTTACATATAAAAGGAAAGCTGACATCTCTCTCTCATGAGTAATCCTTACTGGAATTTTCCTGAAAATTATTTAAAAAGCTGTTCTGTGACAAGATCTTATTTTCAAATTGATATGCCTGCTTCAACCTCCCAAAAAGCTGGAATTACAGCATGTGCCACCATGACAATCTTATTTAGAAAGTTTTAAATAATACAACAGTGAGATATTTCACTGGAGAAAGCTGTCAGCTGTAAATCTGGCATAAAAGCATGTAGATCCAGCAATTCCACCATTTGTAAGTAGAGCTCAACTAAGCAGGCGTATGACAGGAACTCAGGAACATGGGGGAAGCCGTAAGAGTTTCATGTGTAGGAAGCTCAGTCTGGAATTTGAATTTGCAAATGTGGAGCTCCCTAAGGTGCAATGGACTGGTAAAGAACAGAAGGAACTTGGCCAGGAAAACACTAATATGCTGAGAGGACTGAGCTTCGGAATACACTTTCCCTGGCCACATAACAAAACAAACACTCCAAGGCTTCATTAAGAGGTGATCTCAGATAAAGATGACCTCAGGCTTCCAGGAGTTGGCCTCCATGACCAAAACAAAGCAACAGACTGGAGCATCAAACCCTAAAATGTAGTCAGCCAAGACAGTTCCCAAAACTTTGTCTCCTGGCCACTCACTTTGGATGGACTCAGAGGCCCCACAAACGCTCTCAGTGTCATCACAGGATCTCTGGGGCTACTTCTGCAGTGGTCAGCATTAGAGGCTTCAGCTTTCTGGTCTGAGGACCACAGCTCCCCAATGACAGGAGAAGTGTCTTCTGCTCTCAGAAGTGGCACATAGTAGTGACCTGAATAGGAGATAAATGTCAGCCACAAGCTTCTGCTTTATTTGGTCTGAGTTAGGGTCTAGGAGAACATCAAGGAAAACAGTGACAAAAAGGACCAGGAATAAGATAGGCTTGGGGTCCAAGACCAATTTGTGTCAGCAACTACTAAGTGAGTCTCTTCTCCATTCTTTACTACTAAAGCAGGGTTCTGTTTGGTTTTGATTTCTGAGCCCTGTATGCATAATGGAGACAATGATATACCTTGCAAGGCTTTGAGATTACACATGAAGATGCATTCTTATGGTACTCTTCAATACATGAGCTGCCAAGAGTAAATGTTTGTAAAAAAGATGAACTATCAGCAAACAAACAGGTCAGTAAGGTTCAGTCCTATCTCATATGAACAAACAAACAAAGCTACCCCATATTGCTTCTACTCAATCTGCAGTTTCCTGTTTTGTTCAATGGTTTATCAATGTTATTTCACAAAACTTCAAATCTAGAAGGCATCATATAATTCTTCTCTTGCCTTTAAAAATTATCTGCTCTGTTAGTACTTCTAGGCAACTTTACTTTATGGTAAAACTTCTGAAGCCAAACTACCTTTTCTTTTTCCTGGTCTCCATATCTCTCTTACATGCACAAATGCATACACACACACACACACACACACACACATACACACACACACACACCTCTCAACTCTTCTCTCTATATCCATCTATAAAACACACCATCAAATTCCTGTCCTGAAACATACTGAATATAAACAAAACAAAAAACATTAAAGAAATAAATAAAAAAGAAATGAGAGAAGAGGTAAGCAGACACCCAACAAAGCTGTAAGACTGGAGCCATGAATCTGATTAGGACAGAGAACGAGCTTAGCACACAGAGGTCACACTTCCTTCTACGCTGATTCCATTTCTCATTCTTGTAGAAGTGTGCTAGAATATCAGCATGTCATGCTGCTCACAATTTCCTGGGCATTTTTCATTTCAAGTGCTTATAATAGCTTTTATATCTTTTTTTTTTACTTAAAGAGTGTTAACATAGAGCCTACCTTAAAAAAACAACAAAAGCCAAAAAACAAAGAAACAGACCAAAACCCCACATCATTAAAATATATCTTTAACATTTATTATTTGTCTATAATGTACATAAGGCCCCAGGTTTGATACTGAGGATTAATAAAACTGAGTATGGTGGCTTATATCTAGAATCCCAGTTCTCGAGAGGACAAGGTAAGAAGATCAGAAATCAAGGTCAACCTGAGTTTAGTGAGTTTGAGAGCATCTTAGGCTACATGAGATTCTATATAAAAAAACGACCAAAGGGGGTGATGGAGGTAGAGCTCAGCAGTTAGAGAATTTGCTGCTTGGGCAGGGTGCCAGGGCTTGGTTCCTCTAATTCTACCTACCTTCTCTGTAGTCGTCCAGTTGCACAGAATCCAACACCCTCTTCTGTTCTCTGTGGGCACCAGGCATGTACTTGATGCACATATGTATATGCACACAAAGCACTCATGCACATACAATAAAAATAATTTTTAAAAATAGGAAAATGGTTGGGCATATGCCTTTAATCCCAGCTCTCTGGAGGCAAAGGCAGGCTAATCTCTGAGTTTAAGGCCAGCTTGGGCTACAGAATGAGTTCCTGGGCAGCCAAGAATATATAGTGTGACCCTGCCTCAAAACAGACAAATCAACCAGGGAAATGTATTTAACATTTTATATTCTGAGATTGTGACTGATACCACATACCTATGAGATTTTCATGAATGACAGATTTTTGTTTTGTTTTGTTTTGTTTTGTTTTTCGAGACAGGGTTTCTCTGTGTAGCCCAGGCTGTCCTGGAACTCGCTCTGTAGACCAGGCTGGCCTCGAACTCAGAAATCCCCCTGCTTCTCCCTCCCAAGTGCTGGGATTAAAGGTGTGTGCCACCACCACCCGGCCGAATGACAGATTTCTATCCCCTTCCCCTTTCATGGATTTTGAAATAATAGCTGTTTTTTGGAAAGTATACATACAACAAAACTCATGTATAACCTAGCTATTCATAAAATATGGCTTACCTTCTTTTGAATATTCAAGTCCTTTAAAAATTTGGAATGTGTATGTGTGTATGAGTATGTATGTGCACATGCTGAGGATCGAACCTAGGGCTTTGCATATTAGAATGTTCCAGAAATATACTTTACCACTGCAAGATGTTAAAACTTGTATATAAAGGGCTGTGAGATAGATCAAAGGTAGAGCTGTCCAGCATGCTTGAGGACATGAATTTAATCCCCAGTACTTTGAAGAAGACAACAATACTGCAATGACAAAACTGGATTTGTGGCCTCAGTGGTCTTATGTCTAGCTTTCATATCCTATTCATTTCCTTAAAATGTTGTATATTGGGGGCTAGAGAGACATCTCGGCAGTTAAGAACACTGACTGCTTTTCCAGAGGACCTGGGTTCAATTCCCAGCACCCACATGGCAGCTTATAACTGTAACTCCAAGATCTGACACCCTCATACAGCCATATATGCAGGTAAAACACCAATGTACATAGAATATAAACAAACAAACAAACAGTTATGTGTTCTCTCCCTCTATTTATATAAGTTTGGGTATCTTCTGGATGACTGAGCAGCATGCAGTACTGTAGTCAATTCTGCAGCATGCTCCCTGGAGCATTAAGTCTAGAATGTGAAAACAGCCACAAGACAAACACTGAAGCTCTTGCCTTGGGTTTTATGACCCTCAGCAAGAAACAGGGAAGGTATGTAAAATTCCACAAGGCTGAGTAACAAAAAGGAACATGGTTGCAGAAGTACCATGCTAATCCCAGAAAAAAGTTAGGTGATCAGATCTTGGCAGTGATCAAATTATATGATTACAAATAAGCAAAGTCTCACCACAAACTGTAAATAATTACATTTTAAGGTATTTCTGGCAGTTTAGATTAATTGTGTTCTGTAACACAGCTGGAATCTCCAGCAAATGACAACTAGCCCAAAAGACACCTCTACCACCTCCACCATACACTGGGATTCATGGGTGCATAGGCAGAAAGGACTACAAGAGATCAGAGTACAATTAAAAATCCAGATAATCTTAGATTGGGAGTCTGTGATGGTTTGAATATGCTTGACCCAGGCAGTGGCACTACTATGAGGTGTGGCCTTGTTGGAGGAAATGTGTCACTCTAGGGTTGGGTTTTGAGACCCTCCTAACTACCTAAAAATAGTCTTCTGTTTGCCTCGGAACAAGATGTAGAACTCTCAGCTCTTCCTCGAGCGCCATGCCTGCATGGATGCTACCATGCTTCCGAATGGACTGAACTTCAGAATCTGTAAGCCAGCTCCAATTAAATGTTTTCCTTTGTAAAAGATGTCTTGGTCATGGTGTATCTCTTTACAGCATTGGAAACCCTAACTAAGACAGTTAGTACCCAATTCTACAAATGTCAGATATACAGGCTACAGAAACTCTGATTTGAGAAAATACCCAGAGACACTGTGCTAAGCCATGACCATGGCTATATACCTAAGAAAGAAAAGAAGTCAAAACAGAGGCCAGAAAACTTCAATTTTACTTTGTCAGCAGAAACAACAAACTGGGTCCATGGGTAGAGACAAAGGGAAAAGTATCAACATATCTTCTGAGATCCACTGAAAACAACACAGTAGGACAGTCCCTCTTGAAACTAACATACCCACAGACCAGAAGCACAGCAGCCACAATTAGGAGCACAATTAATGGAAGTACTATTCAGGCCATAAAACTCAGCATATAGACAGCACCACCTGCCAAAATGAAGGCAATGAGCAATCCATCCAAGTCCATAGTCTCTAAATATACTAACCTTGCTTTTTTGCTTCTATAGTTCCTTCCACTTCTGGCTAACTGTACTTGCTAACTGAAATGTTGACCAGAGATATGGATTTTGTGCTTTAAAAGGTCACCCTGAGAAAGACTCATGGATATACTGGGATCCTGAACACCTAATGAAGTTGTTGGCAGGCTAAGACTTTCCACTGGCTTAAACCCATGTCCAAGCAGTTTTCTCTGGTGGATACCAAAGAGGAAAAGAGAGGGACTGAAGATAAAGAAGGGAGAAGAAAGTGTAGGAGAGAAAGAGAGGAGGGGAAGAAAGAGATAGCAAGGAGAGAGAAAATGAGTATGAACGAATATCATCCATCCACAACCCAGCAGGATAATGGTCCTGATTGGGTCCTCAGTTTGAAAGGTTAAGCTGGGCTAGACAGCCTCATAGGGGCAAAAGAGGGAGACAGACCAAAATACAACCTTCTTGAAACAAGCCAAAAACAAAAGCTAAATAACTAAACAAGGAGCTCTGGGCTTCAGCCCTCCCTAGTGAGAAATGATCAGAGAAACCTGCTTCAGAAATGGAGTGAGTCCCTGAGCAGCAATCAAGTAAAAGAGGCCTAAAATTAGAACAAGAACAAGTTGTATGAAATCAGGCAAGGGTATAGTATCTAAGAAAAACAATGGATAATTTCAAAAGGCTCTGAGGGCATTCATAGCACTACTGTTTCAGAACTTGGGAAAGCAGATCAATCTCTGCTGTACTGCCCCAGGTCCATTCATACATTGAGCCCACAACTCACCCATTAAGTATTCTCTAATCCTTTCTTTCAGTTCTACAGATTTGTTTTTGCTTCTTTCACAAATTACCTATTTAAACAAAACAGACAAAATGAGTATTCTAAATATTACTAAATTACATTTCCTAACAAATAATTTTTTTTACTTTAAACTTAGTAAAATAGGATATTATCTTTAAAATTTGTATTATTTATTATGTGTATGAGTCTATGTTGTGTATAAGTGTGGTGTAAGTGCAGATGTCCCAGAGGTCAGAAGAAGGTGTTGGTTCCCTTGGAGCTGGAGTTGCAGGCAGCTGTGAGTCATCCAACCTGGGTGCTGGGAACAGTACATGTTCTTTTTTGTTTGGTTTTGTTTGGTTTTTCAAGACAGGGTTTCTCTGTGTAGTCCTAGCTGTCCTCAAATTCAGAAGTACACCTGCTTCTGTCTCCTGAGTGCTGGGATTAAAGGTGTGCGACACCATCCCAGCAAGTGTTCTTAACCACTGAGCTTGTTTCTCCAACCCTAGCATTATCTTAATGAAAATTTCACAAAACTAACACTCAGAAAACCTGTGCTGGGGGGGTAGAGAGATGATGATTCATTGGTTAAGACCACTGGATGATCTTTCAGAGGACTTGGGTTCAATTTCTAGCATTGACATGGCATTTTACAACTGACTGCAATTCCAGTTTCAGTGGATCTGAGACCCTTTCCTAGCCTCCACAGGCACAAGGCATACATGTAGTGCAGACATATATGGAGGCAAAAATCACACCTACACACAAAAATAAATAAACTAGCCGGGCAGTGGTGGTGCACGCCTTTAATCCCAGCACTTGGGAGGCAGAGGCAGGCGGATTTCTGAGTTTGAGAGTTTGAGGCTAGCCTGGTCTACAGAGTGAGTTCCAGGACAGCCACAACTACACAGAGAAACCCTGTCTCGAAAAAACCAAAAAAAAAAAAAAAAAAACAACCAAAAAAAAAAAACAAACCCCAAAAACAAAAAAACAACAACAAAAAAAACAAACTAAAAAGAAAACCCGTGCTCAACACCACAGCCTATTCAATAAGATCACTCACTGAAAACACTCATTGGAACAGGGCAAGAAAGCAGACTCTAGCAATATGGTAAATTTTATCTTTTTTCTACACACAACTTTAGCTTCCTATCTTGTGCAAGGAAAAAAAAAAACCTTAAAAGTATATTAGGGAGCTAAAAAGATGGCTCAGCAGTTAAGAACACTGGCTGTTCTTCCATAGGACCTGGGTTCAATTCCCAACACTCACATGGCAACTTACAACTGTCTGTAACTACATTTCCAGGGGATCTGACTCCTGCACACAGACATACTGCATCATACAGACATGTGGGTAAACACTAATGCACATAAAATAAAAGTAAATAATTAAAACAATTATATCAAGTCTGAATACAGGAACACGCTACAATGTCTCATCTGAAGGAGTTTTACAGTCTAAAAGTACACACTCTCTACACACATTTTTGTCTACACACATTTTTGCTGTTGGGTATCTGACTTCAAACAGTGCTACTACCTCATATAGAACATAGATGTATTTTTGCAGCTACTAGAATCAACTTTCTGAGCTCCTGTGCAATTATAATAGTAATAATATGTTAGAAACAACAGAAAAGCAATTACTTTCAAATAAAATCAAAACAACAACAAAATCCTGGCAAGTTACCATTTTGTGAAGCAAACCAAAATTGTTCACTCAGTTTTAGAAGGCTTTTTTAGCATATTTAAGACACTAGGTGCTATACCCAACATTGTATATATGACACAAAACAGTCATATATACAATTTTAGGCTGGTTATCAAAAATCATTTTATAAAAATATAATAAAACTATATCCCTCTGTAGTAAAATTTTATGGTTTTCTTTTTTCTTTCTTCCTCCATTCCCGAATACAAAGGCCTTGTGTATGTTAGGGAAGTTTTCTACGAACTGGGGTATCTGAATGCTATTAAATGTTGTAATAGTTAAAGAAGGGGCCTGACCCTTGGGAAGATACTCCTACTAGAAGAATGTACTTTAGGTTTTAGTTCTGAAAGTAGTAGATCTAGGTCAGCTAGCAGCATATAATGCCTGATCCTTAAATTAGCACTTTGGTTCTTGTTAGTTCCAGGTCTGTCTTTCTGTCACAGGCTTGCTTCACTTTGCTTGAGTGCAACAGTATGTATGTATGTGGGCTGCTCCCTATCTGCTTTACAGCAATCGGCTGCTTCACACATTATCACCATCACTACCACCACCAAAACCATCATGACCACTGCTACCATCACTGCCCGTAGCCATCATCATGACCACTGCCTGCTTTCTCTCTCAACTTGGTTGGCTTATGTGTTTAGAAGGAACATGGTAAGAATGAGTTGTTCAGAATAACTGATGACCAGTTTCAGAAAAATAAAATCAGCAAGACTAGGTTAGCTCATTCCCTCCTGGCTCCACAAATACACTGGTTTCAGAGTACATCATACTCAGCAGTCAGCCCCACAAGGCAAACACAGCTCAAGTTACTTGTGATTCCACTAGCTACAGTCACAGAATGCATATTTATATATTTCAATTTCTAACACAAGACAGTAACTACCATTAAAACGTTACTTACCTCTTCAGGTGTTTTACCATATTTATTCTTTGAGTTTTTCACAATCAAAGGGTGCGAAGAAAGCACATTGACTACATCCACATTTCCAAATTTGCAAGCAAAATGCAATGGTGTATCAAAGCCCTAGGAAAGATGTAGAAGAAACATAATTACTTAAATTATTAACATGAAACGGTGAAAGTAGGTGTTTACTTAAAACAGTGGTTCTCAACCTTCTTAAGCCTGCAACCCTTTAATACAGTTCCTCATGTTGTGGTGACTCCCAACCCCCATAAAATTATTTTTGTTGCTACTTCATTAACTATAATTTTGGTGCTGTTACGAAGCATAATGTAAATACCAATGGTCTTAGGCAACCCCTGTAAAAGGGTCATTTTACCCGCAAAGGAGTTGCGACCCACAGGTTGAGAACCAATGATCCCCTCCTCCCAGTCACTCCCTTTCCCTTCCTCTCCCTTTCCCCTATGCCCCCCTCCCTTTCTCTTCAGAGGAGGAGAGACCTCCCATGGATATCAACCAGCCTTGGCATATCAAGTTGTAGTTGGAATGGGTGCATCTTCTACCGAGGCTAGACAAGGCTGTCAAGTTAGGGGAAAGGGATTCAAAGGCAGGCAACAGTCAGAGTTGGCCTAAGCCGTTGCTGTTAGAGGTCTCACATGAAGATCAAGCTGTAAGGGGGCCTAGGTCCATCCATGGTGGAGAACCACTGATTTATAACAAAGTCCACCAAGCCTGACAACCTGAGTTTAATCCCGGGGTGGAAAAAAGAGAACTGTATTCTGTGAATCTACACCCCCCTCACTCCCAGGCACACACACTAAATAAATACATAATAAAAATCGTGTTTTGAGGCAGGGTCTCACTATGTAGCCCTAGCTAGCTTGTAACTCCCTATGTAGACCATGGTAGCCTTAAACTCAGATCTTGCCTGCATCTGCCACCTGATATCTGGAAATTTTTTTAAAAAATTAACAATAAGTAACAAAGACTCAGACCTTCGTGATAACACTTGACAAGTGAATGTAGAAGGGTCAGGAATTGAAGGTCATTCTTAGCTACACAGTAAGTTTGAGGCCAGCCTGGATTACATAAGATTGCTCAGTGGTTAAGAGCACTGGCTCATCTACCAGAGGTCCCAGGTTCAATTCCTAGGACTCACATGGCAATCTGCTCACCTAGGCCTAGTCCCCTAGCCTCTATTCTGGCTCAAAACACCCCCCCAACCCCTGCATTAACTGATTCTCTCACCGCCCCAACCCCCACCTTTCTTGAACAGCTCTGCTTGATCTCACACTAACTCTAGCCATCTGTTCCAGTCTGCTGGCTCCTTCTCATTCTCTGGCTCATTTGTTATCACCTGTGTCTAGCTTGTTCTCTCTTCAACCTGCCTGTAAAAATCACCTGGTTAAACTGTTTCCTCCTCTCTGTTTGGCCCTTCCTTTGCACTACCCCTGAAGTAGCTTCCCTTTCCTCTCTCTTCTCATGAGAGTTGTGCATATACTATTTTGTCAAATCTTTCTGATTTATCACTTTGTCTACCACTCAACTAGACATCAATTTTAAACATGGGCATCCTTCTACAAACTGACTTTACCTTCATTGTAGGGATTAAAGGTGTATACTAAGGGTGAGCCACATCACAACTAGAAACATGTTTTTCCAGTAAATAACACAATCTCAGGGTTCACGGTGTGATCAAATATTCTGCAGAAGACATACATGCAGGCAAAGCACTATTGTACATAAAAATAAAATAATTAAAAAAAAGTCTCTGTCTCAAAATTGAACACCCCAAAAGACAAAAAAGGCCTCAGAAATAAAAAAGATACTGCTTTTACTGTTGGCAAAAGTACCTGGGATGCTAGCATACAGTCACTGCTTGCTAGGCCCTGAGCCTGGCACACTAATATCTGTCACTCTTCATTTGGTGTTAAGTGCCCAGATTCAAGGAGGCACTTACGATCAAAGAATACAGTCAACCTTAACTTTAATAATTTGGGACCCAGTCTATAATCAGGGAACCAGTGTTCTAAAAGTTGAGTAAGTTGGCTGGGCAAGATGGAGCTTGAACCTTTCAGATGTCAAAGCATAAGTAGGACAAACTGGGCATATGGTTACTATGTAAGGTGAGGCTCATCCTTTGTGACTAAGCCCTGATTGTGTAGGAATCTCAGTATCACCAGAGCTGAGCTGGAGAACATCCAACTGCCATCCCCCACACAGTTCTGATATCAGGGGGTTGTTTGAGGGTGTGGTAGGAGAAATTTGACTTTATTCCTATTTTTTTAAAAAATCTGTTTCTATAATTTTGTTTGGTTGACTACATTTCTCTTTAGTTTTACAACTTACTTCTATTGTAAGTTATCTCTAATTTCTTTTCCTATTTATTGTTTGAGACAGGTGTATTTTTGCAGCTATTGGGATCAATCTTCTGAGCCCCTAGGTAATTATAACAGAAATATGTTAGAAACAACAGACAAACAATAACTTTCAAATAAAAACAAAATAACAACAATGAAACCTACAAATTACCACTTTTTAAAAGAAACTAAAACTGTGGGCTCAGTGGTAGAGGGCTTGTCTAGCCTATTTGAGATCCTCGGTTCAGTTCCCAGCACTGGGTGTACATGAGTTTTAGGCTAGCTGAAATCACTTATAAAAATATATATCAAAGTAAAATTGTAAAATTTTACTCCTTTCTTATCATTTTTGTAGACCAGGTTGGCCTTCAACTAACAGTCCACCTGCCTCAGTCTCCCTAGTGCTTTCTTTTATTCTTTCCCAGTCTTCTAAACTCCCAGATTTCTGAGAGTTTAGTTCTTGGCTCTAGCCTGTCATTGAATTCTCCTTCATATAAAATAAATTCCTGTGTCTCAAACCCTTATTTAAGGCTTATACAACAACTAAAAGCTATACTTTTGAAAAGTCTTCAGAAATCAGTTTCTAAAATTTTTATTTATTTATTTATTTATTTATTTATTTATTAATTATACAAACTGTGTGTGTTCAGGTGCTTCAAGGTCAGAGGACAACTTGTAGGAACTGACTTTTAACTTTAACTATATAGGTCTCAGAGATTAACCCAAGGTTGTAGGTTTGCGGGGACAAGCTCCTTTCCCTGTTGAGCCAACTCACTAATGTTTCTTTCTTAGTGGTTCGAGAGATCAAACAGAGCCTTACATATGCCAACTACACACTCTTAACAAGGTTTTGTACCTTCTGTATTTTGGCATTCTTTCTAGTCACAGCCTAGCTGATGTCTCTTGACAGAAGGCTAGCCACCACATAGAATCCTCCATCTAGCTGCTTTCTGACTGTATGTCTACTCACTACCTGTGAGATCTCTTCATCAGTGAGTGTTACTTTTATAACCACAAATTTATTGGGGTTTTTTTGTTATCTTAATTATCTCATTTTATGTGTATGGTTGTTTTGTCTGCAAGTATGTCTGTGTGCAACATGTGTTCCTGGTGCCCAGGGAAGTCAGGAGGAGTCAGATGCCCTGGAAGCAGAGTTAGATGTTTGTGAGTGGTCAACTGGAAGAATAGCCAGTGCTCTCAACTGGCTGAGCCATGGGTTGGCTGGCTTGTTTTAACTAGTCTCACATAGCACAGATTTGCCTTAAACTCACTGGGTGCCCAAGGGTGACCTCAAGCTTCTACTCCTCTTGCCTCTACCTCCCAAGTGCTGGAATGATAAGCATTTATCACCATAGAGTTTTCTATGCTGCTGGCAATCTAATTAGGACTAGTTGACAACTAGGCAGGCACTCTACCTATTAAGCTACATGCCCCTGCCCTCCCTGTTCTGTAAGTTTCCTCTGAGACTGACATTTTCCATCCTTTAATGAAGCTCTTTAAACAGGAAGGAAAATAACTCAAAATAGCTTCAGGAAGTCCCTGAAATTGACTATATTTATTAGGTTCCTCCCTGCCAAAGTAAACAATAAAAACAAAGAGTACTGCTCATACTGAAGGAAGCTGAGCTGCAAAGACTCTTTGACAGAGCATATGGTAGTTTGAATAGGAATGGTCCTCATAGGTTCATAGATTTAAATGCTTGGTCACTAGGGAGTAGTACTATTAGGTGTGGCAATGTTGGAGTAGGTATGGCCTTGTTGGAGGAAGTCTGTCACTAGGGGTGGGCTATAGGGGCTTCAGAAGCTCCACCGAGACCCAGTGGCTCTCTCTTCTTGTTGCCTGTTGTCCCAATGTAGAATTCTTATACTATTTCTCCAGCACCACATCTACTTGCATGTGGCCACATTCCCTGCCATGACAATGGACTAAAAACCTCTGAACTGTAAACAAGCCCCAATTAAATGCCTTCCTTTATAAGAGCTGCCATGGTAACCATATCTCTTCATAGCAATAGAACACTGACTAAGACAGAAGCTGGTACCACCAAAGACTTGAGTATTGCTGTGATATGACTGTAGGCCTGACCTTTTGTTTTTGTTTTTTTGAGACAGGTTTTATCTGTATAGTCCTGGCTTTTGTGGAACTCAACTCTGTAGACCAGGCTGGCCTCAAACTAATAGAGATTTACGTGCCTTGGCCTCCCTAGTGCTAGGATTAAAGGTGTGCGCCACCAACACCCCTGACTATGCTTTGTGGATGAATAAGGAACGTTTTCGGACTCTGGAAAAGAAAACCAATTGGACACTTTAAGTGGGGCTTAATGGGACATGCTATCAGGAGCATGGGAGACAGTGTTGCTGAGGGGCCCAGCTGAACAAATTTCAGAAGGGAAGAATATTCATATGTGTCCTATAAACCATTCTTTTGATGTTTAGAAAAAAGAAAGAAAGAAAGAAAAGGTTGGGGGGCTGCTTTCACCCTTGTCTGAAAAATTTGCCTGAGGGTAAAATGAGTTTTGGATTAATGAACATGGCACAGGATATTTCCGGGCAGCCTATTTGGTGCTGTCTTGTTATTAATGGTGACTTTTATGCAGAACTATATAGAAAAGGAGGCAAGAAAAAATACAAAATGCAGTTTGAGGAGAAAAGGAACACCAGAAGTGTAACAGAGCTAAGTCCAGTGTCCAAGGAGATAAACAATTTAAAGAAAAGCCTGGTCCTAAATATAATAAAGGGAGTGGTGACTCTCTGGGCATCCACTAAACTTCCAACTTATGAAAAGGATTTCTAAGTTTTAATCCCAGCACTCAGGAGGCAGAGCCAGCCTGATCTACAGGGCAAGTTCTAAAGTAGCCAAGCTTAGCCAGTGAAAGAAACTATCAAAACCAGAAAGTTGGCCAACCCTGTCTTGAAAAAACAAAAACAAAAAACCCTAATCAAAACAAAAAACTGAACAAACAAATAACAAAACAAAACCCGAAAGCTGGTGGAAATGAATTTGAGGCCATGTTCCAGCCACAGCAAGCAGAAGAATAGGGGAGCTTTGGCCACATGCTTCTGGCCTTAGAGTCAAGGACATAAGAAAGTGTAGTAGATTCTCCCTCTACTGCTAAGCTGCTGCCATGTCAGGAATGACCCTGCATGGAGGCCCAGAGGGGCCATCTCATGAAACTGTGAAGGTGAAGCCTAGGTTGATTTGGAGACCCCAAGATGTTGGAGACGCCAGAGACAAGGGATACCTGCCAAGCAAAGCTGCAAACCAGGTATGGAAGCAATCCAAGAGACAGAAGTGTGTTGCTGTGGATGAAGGTGAACGGAGTTACAGATCTGAAGCTTTGATATCAGTATGATTCTAACAACTGTTAGGAAATCAACAGCTGTTGATTTTCAAACAGTGTTGAGATTATAGACTATAGAGCCTTTTGAAGTTGGACTAATGAATTTTTGCTTTGTGGCCCAAATGGAATGTGGTGATTTGAATAGGAATGGTCCTCACAGGCTCATGGATTTGAATGCTTGATTGTTACTCGGAGGAAATGTGTCACTGGGGGTGGGCTTTGGGGTCTTAACTCAATGAACTAAACCTTTGAATGTACCGCACGCCCTAATTAAATGCTTCCCTTTACAAGAGCTGCTGTGGTCACAGTGTCTCTTCACAGCCATGGAATATTAAGACAGACCAGCTGCCTAGAAAAGGGTCAGATCAACTGAGGCACCTGAAAAGAATACTCTTCTAATCTGTTGAGCTGCCTGCAGGCTATGTTCCAAGTTCCCAGTTAAACTGTCACCCATGCTAGGGTGGGCCCTGGTGATGCAACTGTCTTTAGGTCATTTCTGTTCCTGTAAGTAACCTCTCATCCATATTCCTAACACTAAGTTGGGCTTTGGTGGTATCTGTACTTTGGTCTGTCATGAGTTCCCCACATGGGAGTTCTCAATGTGTGTGCTGTGTCTCCCCAAGATAAGTCTTGTTATATAACACCTCATAAACATCTTTCTAAGTCAATGAGTGTTCTTGTCTTCCTAGTATTCCTAAGTCTTGCATGCTGATGTAACACAGAAAAAGAAAGAAAAAGAAGTACTCTCACATATCAGGAACCCAAACCTTTATCAGACAGACTAATGAGGAATACTTACCACTTTATCAGGAGTATTAAGATACAGGTCGACAATGTAGAGGATTCGCTTCTGAAGCATGTCCATGTTATCATCTGGGTACATCAGACGCATAAATTCAGGGTTCTCCAGGGTCTCTAACGTCAGCTGGCACACAGAAGCCTGATTCTCTTTGGCAGCCACATGCATGACATTGTACCTACATCCTTCCTGAAAGAAGACCACATGCTGAGCTTCACGTTTGTTAAAACACTGTCACTGATCAGGAACAAAGTGACCAGGAGTGATGTTAGAAGCATACGTACTTGTACAATGGTTGGGTTGTCCCCAGAACCAATTAGATAGCGAGGATTACTCCAGATCAGATCAGAAAAAGTGCGTTCTTCGCCCTTTTCAACAGCTTTCCGCAGCTGGGCAGTAAGGTCCTGTGTACGAGGGCTTTTATAACTGTTTGCTCGTTCTTTGTTTACTGTTTCTGATTCAGACAGGCACAAGCCATCTGCTATCAAGAGACAGAATTGAAGAACACTTAATTTGACAAAAACTTTCTTCTTACTTAGTCTACTGTGAGGTCTGTAGCCTCTCAACAGAGGATGAGCAGCTCTTGGGAGTGACATGTAGGAAGTGAAATGACACGGAGCACAGCACTAATGCAGTGCCAAATACAATCAGACAGCTGAAGACGGAGAGAAAGACAGCATTTTGTGTACTTTCTTTTTTGAGAAGATCTCACTATGTAGCCTAGGCTGACCTGACTTAGATCTACCTACATGTGCCTGCTGAGTGCTGGCATTAAGGGCATACACTACCATGTCTGGCCATTTAGTGCACTTTGAAGATAAGTCAGGAAGATATAACCTACAATCTGTATCTATAATAATATACATCATTAACATAATATAAACTAATGTAATATAATAATATAATCTGTATCCTATAATCTATAACTTATAATCCCAGTATTCAAGGAGTTGAGATAGGAGGACTGCAAGTTCAAGGCCAGCATGGATTAACATGATTGAGACCTTGTCTCAAAAAACCCAACTGTAATACTCCTTTACAGAAAAAGAGTTCCACATACAACTTTTAAGGGTTTAATCAAAACCTGAAAGTTTCGTAAAACAATTTCCTGCAGAGGCACTTTCCCAAACTGAAAGGAGAGAAATCCGAGTAAGGGAAGAGTAGAAGGCCAGAGGTCCACCTCAAACAACTGAAGAG
The DNA here is from genome assembly GCF_004785775.1 of Grammomys surdaster. Taxonomy (NCBI): domain Eukaryota; kingdom Metazoa; phylum Chordata; class Mammalia; order Rodentia; family Muridae; genus Grammomys; species Grammomys surdaster. Next base: position 1,783,244 of record NW_021604728.1, read on the forward strand.
ACTTTTCCTACAAAGGATGTGAATCAAAGTCAAGTCTCTCCAAATAGGCCTCTGGTTTTGAGTCACACAGAGGGCACAGTCAGATTCCTAGCTCCTATAGGGAGACGATTCTTGCACATCCTAGAAGTAGGTGTACCTTCAGATGGGGTTATAGATTGTCAGCAACAAAATACCACAACTCAAACTATAGTGAGAGCCCCAAGAAGATGGAAGTGCTCCCTTTGCTGCTTCTGTGGTCCATATGCCAAGACTTGGCTCATCAGCTTCAGGGTCTACTAGCACCAGACTCCATCCACCCCTATGCCTTCAGACCTTCCCAGGGCAGCCCCCATCCCCTTTCTCTTTGGTTGTTCTATTGTAGGAAACCTCAGCTCCATACCTCCTCCTACACCAGATTTATCTCATAGATGAAGAAATCGAGGTGCCTGTCAAACATCAGGAAGAGAACAAGAGAGGAAACTGACAGTAATGACAAGGTAAGAGGTACAGAATCCCTTACCTTTCAACCCCTCACTGCCACAGAGGGGCACTGCCTTCACAGGAGACAGTAAGGACATGGTTTTGCTGGGAGAAGGTAAGTAATCACATATCCCTCTAGCAAATTTCTCAGCATCTTCTCTTGTTGGAAAAGCTTTAAACCGGGACCCTTTGATCAATTTGACAGCTTGTAAAGCTTCCTTTTTATCTTCGTAAACATGGATCCTATCTGGGTAAGAAAGCACCGAGGGAAAATTAAGAGAGGAACAGGCTGAACCGTGTATTAATTGTACCCAGCGTTCAGCAGTCAATTTACATTTGTTAACAAGTCTCTTGGTTTCCCTCTCTCATGTTCACAGTTCAGACTTTCAATCTTTTATGAAGATGTTTTTTAGGTCTGTGTGTTTTTTTTATAACTGTATGTATATAATGTGTGTGTGAATACCCTGGAGGCCTAAAGAGAATCTGAGAATCCCTTAGAGCTGGAGTCATATGTAGGTTATGAACCATCTAACATGTGAGCTGGGATATGCAAGATTATCAAGTGCCCTTAACCACTGAGCCATCACTCCACCTACTTTCCATTTTTTATTTTAAAGAGGTCCTTGGCTATCCAAAAATTCACATGAATACACTTGACAATGTGTGTGTATGTATATAAGCAAGCAATGATACATACATACCTATGTGTTAATTTCATATCCAAAGGTACAGTAACTTACAAAATGTGGTAAATTCATGAGAAGTCTGATAAAAAGTACATAACTTACTAAAAATGAATTTTAAGTGGATTAAAGATATAAATAAAAAATTCAACCGGGCAGTGGTGGCGCATGCCTTTAATCCCAGCACCTGGGAGGCAGAGGCAGGAGGATTTCTGAGTTTGAGGCCAGCCTAGTCTACAGAGTGAGTTCCAGGACAGCCAGGGATACACAGAGAAACCCTGTCTCAAAACTACCCCCCCAAAAAAAAAAAATTCAAACTTAAAAAATTGTTGGATCAGATACAATGGCTTATTCCTCTTTTTTTTGTTTTTTTGAGACAGGGTTTCTCTGTGTAGCCCTGGCTGTCCCAGAACTCACTCTGTAGACCAGGCTGGCCTCGAACTCAGAAATCCACCTGCCTCTGCCTCCCAAGTGCTGGGATTAAAGGCGTGCATCACCACCACCCGGCAGGCTTATTCCTGTTGTCTCAACAAGTCATAAGGAAAAGTCAGCAGGGTTGAGATTTGAAGCCCACCCTAGGCCATACAGCAAGATCCAGGCCTAGGCACATAGTATAATCCTTACTAAAATACAATTAATTACAAGTCTCTTCTTTCTTTCTTTTTTTTAAGAGATAGAATTTCTACATGCCAGCATCTATCCGAGTGCTGGAGTAATAGTTATGTGCCACCACTCCAGGTTTGTATGGCTCTGGGGATTGAATACAGAGCTCCATGCATGCCTGACAAATGCTCTACCAACTAAAATAGATTTCTAGCCCAAAATGGACAATTCCTTGTACAAAATTACAGTTGCACAATTGGTACATTTACATAATTGGTACATATTATATTGTTAACCTGAAAGCTGCTTTGGTTGTAATGAATTTAAGAGGGAGAAGGAAGATGATTAACCAGCAGTTACTAACAAATGGAAGTGAGCCAATTATTTGTAAGTCACATCTATCTGACAGAATCCATTTTCCTAGTAATTAAAAAAAGTATTCCTTAGAACTAAAAAAAAAAAAAGGAAGAATCAGAGAATCAGAGGGTAACAAATATGAATAATAAAATTAATCTTGGGTGGTAAGATTATAGATTCCAAGTTTGTGTAGGGAGAGACTACACAGCATGTTACCGTGTCTCACAAGGCCATCCTCATATACTGGACACACTCCATAGTACAGCAGTGGCTCCTTAGTAGCTGTCACTCCAGCCTTGTGGTTGTCATTCCTGGTAGAGGCACTGAAGGGTATCTGGTGGGCACTGGATGTTACTGCTTCCTCTTCTGGAGGGTTCAAGCCCACACTGTAACCAAAATCTTTGTCTTCAGAAAAACAGGCCTGCTGAGTTTCTTTCCCGTCCACAGATGCAGGAGTCCTTGAGGTGCCCTGAATAAATGCCATGGGAGTCACCTCGCTGTGCTTGGGAAGAGAGGAAGTCAGCAATCCACCTTGTTCTAGTAAGGCCTGCGCTAATTTCTTCTCAAAAATAAATCTTGTTGTTGATGTAATGGGTCCACATTTCAATCCAGCTTTCATAACTTCTTTTCTAAGGTCATCTGGATTCAAGAGTTTCAGTCGAGCCAACATGGCATCCATTGTCACCTCACCTAAGGTCAAGAAAGCAAGCATCAACGTGAACCACAGGTCTGGTGCTCAGTAGTTAAGCACATGCTTAAGAGTGCTCAGTTTCCTCACAGGATCCTACCTTAGATACTCTGTATTCTTATTCTAAAGCTATGCTTTTAACTTTAGTTGTTCAAAGAAGATTTGTCCCTGCAACTTAACACATAAACAGGACTTTATACATCACTACCTTCAACCTTAGGATAATTATTGAAACCCCAAGCCCGAGTTTTCTCACCTACAGAATGGAAATAATAATAGGTCCATTCTTTTGTTATAATGAGACTCAGATAAAATAATGAACATAAATTCTGTACCACTGGGTCTGACACTGGCATAATACCCATAAATGTCTGCTACAGCTATTGAACTGTTGAGGAACACAGGCTTATTAGTCCTCAGAATAAGTAATAGCACACTGGAAACTTAATTAAAATTAAAAACAAACAACAGCAAGAACAAAACCCCCTCAGACATTCAAGGGCAGCCACCTCTGACAAAAAGAGGCCACAGCTGCTCTCCAGAAAGCCTCTATTAACAAAACAGGTGAGGGCAATAACTCACTATTGGAACTCGAAATGTTAGCACAACCTTTGCAGTCTTAGAAAGACAAATAGATTGATAGAGATATGAGAGGTTGAATTAGGTCTGTAGATTAGACAACAGTGTTCTGCCACTGTTAATTTCCTCGCCATACTTGTGGTGTAATTATGGAGTATAGAAAGATCTAGAGAATCTAAGCCAATAGTATATAGACTTCCTTTACCTTTTTATTTTGAAATAATTTGTAGACTCAGAAATTGTAAACTCTGGAGAGTTCAAATTGGCCATCAGCTTCCCCTAAAGGTCGACACTTTTTATAATGATAGCACATCATCAAAAACAGGAAACTGACTTCATATAACAATTCAATGAGCGGACTTGACTTGCTAATCAATGTAGGTTCTATCCTTTTTTGAGTCTCGATGTACAAGATTATACCAGCATACCACATCCACCCCATCCATCCATCTACCCATCATCCATCCATTCACCTATCCAGCCAGCCAGCCAACTATCCTGGGTCAGACAATAAATTTTCAAAGCCAGCATGCTGCATATTTTTGTAATCCTAGCCCTTAAGGCAGGAGGATCATGAGTTTAAGGCCAGCCTAAGGTACATAGCAACAACATTAAACAAGTAAGTTTCATTTCTCTAGGACCAAAGCTTATTTCTCTAGGACAGGGAAGGCTTAACTTCCTTGAGACACTGCTAGACTAATCTCCATTAACAGACACATCAACAATGCAGGAGAGGCATCTTCTCAGCATCTGCAGACTTTTGCAAACATCAGTATTTTTAAATCTTAGTCAACCTAATAGGTATATGCATAGGTGATTTCAAAATGAAAGATTAAAAACTGGAAAGAATTTTTTAGTGAAACGGGATGCCGCCGACACTGGTGTTTGGCTCTATACACTATTAGCCACATGCACTGCTCTCCTTCAGTGTCTGGATCATTTTCACTGTGACATTCTCTCTTGGTACAGTGTTCTCTGATTAAACGGACTAGCGCGCACTATACTTATTAAAGATGCCTTCACTGCTTTGTGCTTTCCTACAATTGCATGTACAGGTGTGTGTGTGTGTATTCCCAAGTCAGAGACTAGCCACTTCCTTTTTAAAATTCAAATGTTTGTTTTACATCCTGACCACAGTTTGCCTTCCCTCTTCTCCCCTTTCCTCGACATCCCCATCATCCAGCCATGGCACATCAAGTTGCAATAAGACTCTGTGCTATTTTCTTAGGGGGGCAAAAGAATGGAAAACACAAAAGACAGGGTATTGGCCCTATTGTCACGACACAAACATCTCATCTCTCCACAGCCATGTAAAATAACCAGCACGACCCTGAACTTCCTGTTCCCATTTCTTGAGCAAAAAGCCTCCCCCCCAAAAAAACAAAACAACAACAACAAAACAAAAACAAAAACAAAACAAAAACCCAAGAAACCAATGACTACTAAGAAAGGGTTGATAGGTACGTCGGTGGTAATTATTTTAAATAATTAAAAATGAAATTGCGCAGGGTGGTGGTGGCGCACGCCTTTAATCCCAGCACTTGGGAGGCAGAGGCAGGTGGATTTCTGAGTTCGAGGCCAGCCTGGTCTACAGAGTGAGTTCCAGGACAGCCAGGGATACATAGAGAAACCCTGTCTCGAAAAACAAAACAAAACAAAAAAAAATTGCGTTTAAGTTCCCAGTAGCAAATGGAGCCTCAGTTATTCATAAGATCTTGTTAGGGTTGGCTTTTCTCTAAAGTTCTAAGGTTTAGTCAACGGTTTAAAATGTCATTTTCCTTCTAGAATATCTGGGGGCCGGGGGGATATTACTATTCATCTTCCACTGCGAACTAGATTTAAGAGAAAGTGTTAGTGAAAAGTGGCTTCTCAAGAACACATACCTCGTAAACATGGGATTATAGTGTAGGGAGGTGGAGGGCTGTGAGTTCTTATCAGGAGTTCCCAAAACACTCGCCAATGGACTCTGGTTGCGACAGGGTCCTACCGCATCCAGGGGGCGGGGAGAGTGAGGCTTTCCTCCCACGACTAACGCTGCCTTACCTGGCTGAGCGGCCACCGCTTCAGACGCGCCGGGCGGAGAAGAGAGTGTCCCGCAACGGTTCACGTCCCGCGGCCGCTTCTCCAGCCGCCGGACCAGCCAGCGCACGGCGATGAGCAGCACGGACGCGCCCAGGAGCTCCCAGGCCAGGGCCGCCCACTCCACCACTGCCAGCCGCTGCCACAGCATCGCCACCGCCGGCGCCGAGGCCTTGAGCGCGGCCGCCGCAGCCACAGCCCGCGCCGCGCTCGCCTCGGGCCCTTAGCTGTCCGCTCGCCTCGCTGCCGGAGCCGCGCCTGCCTCAGGCCTCCTCCGCCCGGCCGTGGGAAGACCAGGCGGGCTGCGCGCGCAGTGTGGGGCCTCCCGTTTCCAAACGACCGGACCGGAACGCGGCCAGGACCGCACCCTCAGGCGGCCTCGGAGGCAGCTGGGGTCCTCATTCATGCGAGCGCAGCCGGGCAGTAGCGCGGGCAGCACACCGGGGTCCTGAGTCGAACACGGCGCGCTTCCTCCTTTGGTGTAATGGGCGCGCCGCCCTGAGTTGTTATTTCTCATCTGGAGAGCGAGTGCCGGCTCCTGAGCCACCCAGACTGGGTGCCATCCCGAGGCCAGCGGAGCCGGGCGGCAGAGTCCTTGACTGGTAGGGGCTGAGGGTGAAAACTGCGGCCAAGTCCAGAAAGCCTGCTCTGTAGCTGTGCCTCCTTTTGTTGATGGAGATGTTTCTCTGGAATTCAGCGGACCCTCCAGGCAAAACGCCCAACGCGAGTCACCGTGCCAGGCTGCTAGTTATAATTTTTGAAGCCTTTTCTAACCTGTGTTTTTCCTTTTTTGAGTCTTAACTGTATACCCCCAAATTGGCCTTATGCTGGAGACCTGCCTCTTTGAGCTCGCAGAAATGCTGCGATTAAAAGCATTCGTCACCATAATTTCACTTCTGACTATAGATCACGAGGGGACCGAAGTCTATGGAAACCCGTGATGGTGTAGAGGCTTCTCACATGTACTTTGCGCGGTCTTCTGCAAGAAGCGTGCAGGCTGCTTATTTAGGGCCGTAGAAGGCAGAGTGGAGGGTTGACGCTGGGATGGAGGCCTGTTCTGTTCAAATGTGTACCCTACTTTCCTGCCAATGAGGACTTTATAAGATCGGTTCTCACTATCCGAAGAGGGTGGCCTGAGGAATGGCCTAAAAAGGCCGAGTGGAGGCCCCAACGCGTTATGTGCATAATCAATTTACAGGCCACCGGCCAAGAGTCAGATATGACTTAGTCAGTCATGACCCTTCAGGTCATGTGTTTAGTTAAAGATGTTACTTACTCCTCAGAACAGACTCAGGGAAGCCTGCTGAACTAGATATAAAACAAAAAACCAACCAGATGACTTGAGAAATGCTAAGATGAATTTCCAGTTACTTTTACAGCCCCAGGATTTAGAAGGTCAATTACACATATTTCAGTTTAGCTGGTGGTAGTGGTGCACATCTTTAATCCCAGACAAAAGCAAGTGAATCTGTGTTCGAGGCCACCCTGGTCTACAGATCGAGCCCAAGAGGCATCCAAGACTAAGTTTTGAAACCCTGTCTCAAGAAACCAAAATAAATAAGTAAATTTAATTGTAGACAGAGGCAGATGGGTAAAGTAGTATTAATTCCTTCAAGAAACAGGTGCAGGAATATGTCATAGAGCAGTGGAGAACAACCTTTTTTTTTTGTTTGTTTTTTGTTTTTCGAGACAGGGTTTCTCTGTATAGCCCGGGCTGTCCTGGAACTCACTCTGTAGACCAGGCTGGCCTCGAACTCAGAAATCCGCCTGCCTCTGCCTCCCAAGTGCTGGGATTAAAGGCATGAGCCACCACCGCCCGGCCAGAGAACAACTTTTAATGTTTTGTCGTTTGCTTCCTAATTGTGTTTATTTAAAAAGACCATTGTTCATTAAAACTTAGATCTGGGTGTAGTGACTAAAACATTTACTTGAAATCCAGGAAGCTGAGGAGGAGGATCTTGAGTTCAAGGCCAGCCTGTTTCAAAAACCAAAGACTTACCAGAAATGTACTATACTTTAAGAGATCTGGACATACGTTGTTATATGCAGTTGGTCTCATCTCATAGAGAATTCAGTAGAGACTTGGGAACAGCAACAGCCAGGAGCCTGAGATTCTCAGGCAGAGATATGCTAGTTTGTATAACTAAGCTAAGAAAAACAGCAGGCCAGGAATAATGGGCTGTAGCTAGGCCAACAACAGGCTTGCAAGTGGTCTGGACTTACTTTCAGAATGACAAGGTATGTAAGTGTTGAGAAAGCCCAGTTTGACCTTCCTGATGGTGATAGTGAAGTTACACAGAAGTGGACAAATGGTAGTGCAATGCATATAGAAATGCTAATTAAATGTTCAGAAAACTTAATGTGGGGTCTATGAGTCAGGGCTGTTCCTCCATTGAGTTCCACTACTCTAGGATATTCATACAGAACACACAAGAGCATTTTACTGTGAAGGTAATACTTTACATATTTAATATATATATAAAATCTCCTAGGAGCTTCTGGAACTGACTTGAGGAAGAGTGAGCACTTCTTACCTGGGCTGCTACAACTGCAGCCTAGTAGGTGCCATCTTCAACTCTTAACTCTGGTTCAATTATAGAACACAAAAGACCTGTGAATGTAGGTGGTTGTGACTCTAGAGTTAAGCAACCATTATTTTTGGGAGTTCAGCTGTGCCCCTTGTAAAAGGATTATCCCAGCTGGGCTTCCTGACTGTATATCCCCTCATGAAAACCTCACCTGAGTATGTAGCTGCTCCCTACCATATGTTGTATTTGGAGAGGCGAGAGAGTATAAACAATGGGGAAAACTAGAAAAGGAGTGCTCTATCTGTGCTGCAGGGTAGAGGCTTCCCAACTGCACCTATGTTCCTGTAATTACCCTTGCAGCCATGCCCTGTAAAGAACCCCAATAAACTCATTGGTTCCCCAGAGTGAACTTAACGTTGTTTACATCTCCCTGGGAAGGAACTTTGGCAACAGGTCACCACCCAGTTTACTTTGGGAGCCAGGTTCATGCCATTATAAGGGCCATGAAGATGGAGACAGAAATAGTGCATAGTTATACAAAAGTTGAGAAAGGGTAGTGAATGGCACAGATTGTAAGAATTCTTACATACTTAGGCTTGGGAACTCTTCAATGGTTACCCATTGTGGGGGTTTGAATGAAAATGGCCCCTAAAAACCTCACAGAGAGTGGCATTATTGGAGGTGTGGCCTTATCCGAGAAATTCACAGTGGGTGGGCTTTGAGGTGTCAGATGCTTAAGCCAGTGTTACTCTTCCTGCTACCTGCTGATCCAGGTGCAGAACTCTCAGCTACCTCTCTAGCACCATGTTTCACACCGCGACAATAAAGGACTAAACCTCCAAACTGTAAGCCAGTCCCAATTAAACGTTTCCCTTTATGAGAGTGGTGGTTGCTAGGCAGTGATGGTGCAAAACTTGAATTCCAAAACTTGGGAGGAAGAGGCAGGAGGATCTACAGAGTGAGATCCAGGACAGCCAGGGCTAACAGAGAGACCCTGTCTCTGAAAAACTGAAAAAGAATGTTCACAATTTTATCTTGTTTGGAATTTACCAGTTTTTAATGTTAAATAGAGAGCTAGCTTATTTTTTCTAAATAGGCTTTTGCCTAATTCTCATTTATACATGTACACACACACACACACACACACACACTCTGCTGTGGTCATGGTGTCTCTTCATAGCAACAGAAACCCAAACTAAGACACCCATTATGGATGGCAGGGGTGTTAAAATAACCCACTTTATTTCCTCAGAACTTGCTTCTAATACTGCATAAGCTATCAGGTTTCTGAGTGCCTCAGGGACTTATACACTGAGCTTCACAAATTCTTCTTTCCCACGCTTAATTTAAACTGTGTGGCTTATTAGTTGCTTTTACTTGAAATAGGCCTGTATAATTCATTGATCAAAAATAAAGGGTGAATGAAAAATAGACAAAGTTGCTTGAGATATGAAAATTAAGCCAGCAGAAACTAGATGCTCTACTCACACACATGCTTTTGCAAGTATGCTCCTTCTTAATGGTTGACGGTGGATGCAGGTCAATGAAGAGAAATGGTTACCATGCTACTTCTGCTGGTTTAATACAACAAGGGGGTGCATCTTCTTATCCTCCCTCAAACTTTGGTAGGAAACAATGGTTCGAAACAACATGAGCTACAAAAGCTACTCCCAAATATGACAAAATGCTAGCACTAAAAAGGAAGCCCTCCCCAATGAATTATGAAAACCTTTACCAAAAATAGTTTATTGCATAAAATGTAAGGACTTCCCAAGCACACTTATATTAAAAAAAAAAAAAGGCAAAACAATAACAGCAACAACATGCCTTTTGAAGTTACAGTTTGTTACCAATGATGACAGCTTCCCTGGGAAAGCCCCAACATGAAGACTGACTCCCTTGTGAGATAACTTTTTATATAAATGAGAAACTCAAAAAGCACTGAAATGTTGGACCCTCCAAACTGGACAAGGACCCAAAGATCCTGTCAGAATCTTTGACCACTACAGACTAGACTGGGCTAGAATTCCAAACTGCTGAGCATGTTAGGATGAGTTGGGGTATCTTGTACCACAGTGCTATTCTTATCACTGGGGTCCTCCAAGGCTCCCAGACTTTCTTGTCTCAAATGTGATGGTCCCTTTTAAATCCAAAATCTTCATCTGCCAATTTTTATTTCAAAATATATGAAAAATATATGTCATAGTGACCTATAAGACTATGGCTTTTACAGTATCCACATACTGATAAAGTTTTTTTTTTTTTGAAATGGAGAAGAATTTAACCAAGCTTTCTGATTTATACACTAAGACTACCTTCTGAGACAGCAGGTCCTGCTCCCTGTACCCAAAGTTCATGTAAAGTCATCCTTACATCTTCTCAAAATCAATGCCTGCTACACTTGTGTAAAAATCTAAAATCACGGCATCAATTGGACAACAACCATAAAACAATGATAGAAATTTCATGGCAATTTTTTTTTTAACATAAGAAAACCAACTAATAGTACAAATCATGCCAGCCAAGGTGTCCAGTAAAGGACATGATACAGCACTTATGACATGTGCACAAAGGGTACCCAATGGTGTGAGCCTGCCTGAAAAAGCAACCTTCCAGATCTGCCTGCAGTTTTTCATGAGCAAATCTAAAATTCCCAGTTTTGGCTGCAGAGGCAACAGTAATCAAGCTATATTCACTCAAGTACAAGCTCAAGGAGGTGAACTACAATGGAATCCCTTAGATCCCTCTTAGGAAAGAAAAAGCCAAATCAAACAAACAAACAAAAAAGGAAACTTGAAAACTCAACTTCAAAGTGACTTAAAGAACCCTTAGAGAATGCCAGTTCCAATCTAGGAGTTCTCTGAACCACAAATGCGAGAAAAGACACATTGGTGCACAAAGAGGGACAGAGAAAGAAGCCAAGACATGCCAGGCCTTTCATGGAGCCAAGAGGAACCTAGCAAGGACCCGCAAGGCAGACTACAAAGTATAGAAGAAGTGCCATTTCTGAGGGTGTACGTGTACATGGGACAGCAAAGCAACTGAAAAAAAAAAAATGGGTTAAGACGTGAAACCAACCTTCACTTGAATGAGTTCAAAACTAGCTTATCCTTTCCTGGAGAACACAACACAACTCACTTGAAGATCTCTTCACATAGGAGAGACTAGCTCTGTTGCAGAATTAAGTCCAAAACCAAGTTCTATTCCTTAGTTTTGACATTAAATATACAAAATAAATAGGAATGTAAATTACCATCTTTTTCTAATTTCTAACTTAGAGATTTATAATAAAGTTTTAAAGTTTTTTTTTTAAAGATTAACCCTGTACAAATGTTCCAATACTTGCTAGAGAATATTTTTCAAACACCAGACATCACTGGATAGTTCTACTTTAACCACATCAGTAAACCTTCTAATAGGATATTGTAAGAGAACAGATTTAAAATGCCATACTGATTTTCCACAAAATAGACAAGAAACCCACTAAAAGACACCAACTAATTGATCACTGATACTTAGAGCTTCCTACTTCAGACCTTTCTCTCTTTCCCTTCTAACAATATTTCAGATCTTTTTTTGTTGTTGTTCCAGCTTGTCTGTCTTTTTGAGTCATGGTTTCATGTAACCCAGTCTTGCCTGAAACTTGCTATGTAGCTGAAAACTAGTCTTGAACTAACTGATCCTCTTCCTGATTCTATCTCCCAAGTGCTGGGATTACAGTCATGAGTCAAAAAACTTTAAAAATTTAAATTTTAAATTTTCTTCACAAGAATTCACAAAGATTAAAGACCTCAACTTTTCTAATTAGTCAGTTTATAAAGCATTATTATGATTTGGGAAGCATATGGCAATAAATCATACACTTAGTGCTAACTTTAAACAAGGCTTTTATCTCTTGACCCTGTCTCAGAAGACCAAAGTTGCCTACCTTCTTCCAGGTATTACTCTGACTTCTTGTGCCACAAGTATTTAATAGAGGTCTATGGTAGTTCCTGATGATCACACAGACAGACATTCACAGTGCTTCCTAAATCACCATCTTTGGGACACAGTATATGTAGTCTATAACCCACACAGATCAAGGCTGCCTCCTCTCCTACTCTTTTCCTCTACCAGTGTTCTCCAAATGTCAGGTCAGTATGAGGAGACCTTGGAGGTCCTTTCATCCCCTGCTAACTACAAGGCCTGACTGGCCTTGCCTGTTGGTAAGCCAAAGTGAGTAAAACCATGTAAGGCCATAGACCTGAGAGGTCAGTGTTATTAATTCATGGAGATGTTGGCAGAAAAGACCCTCAAATAAAAAGACTAAATAAAACTAAAACAACTGTGTCAAGAGTATTTGGTTTTAGGATGCATAGAAAATAAGTTACATTTCTTAAAATACATTTTTAAACTGATACCCCTAAAGCTACATGTATACTGTTTCCCAATAGCAAATTTTCAAAAGGAAATCAGTAAGACAATTAGGTTCTTAAATAATATAGGTATATGTTTTCAAGAGACTTTCAATATTTATATATACATCCTACTTAGGTAGAATAGTTTAAAAAGCAAATGAAATAAAAAGCAAAAGGTGTCAATGAAAACTCATTTATGTAGTAAAGTAAAGGTTTTATGTGTGTCTACAGCCACATGTAAGATTCCTTCCTTCTGCAAATGACTGTTCAGATAGACACACTCAGATTTCACCAACAGTTCAAACTCTGATGTTTTTAAGATTTGGTCATTTCATGGGAAAAGCTAGTTGTGGTTTAAAGTGACTATGTTTTTAATCCTTGCCTCATTTTATTTATTTATTTATTTATTTATTTATTTATTTATTTGAGACAGAGTCTCTCTTTGTAGCCCTGGCTGTTTCTGGAACTATTGATCTGTAGACCAGGCTGGCCTCAAACTCACAGAGATCATGCCTGCATCTGCCTCCTGGGTGCTGGGATTAAAAGTGTGTCCCAGTACCTCCCAGTTTTTTTTGTTATTTTAATCCTTGATAAAAGAAATTTAAATCTCATTTCTTAAAAAAGGGAAAAAAAAGCCACCAGAGCATTCAATCAAATAAATAATATTGACAAGAGTATTTCTTCAACAGCCACAAATACTTGGTGATGAGGACAACAGTGGTCATTGGCCCAGCCCTTCTCTGGGAACACTGTTTTGATTAAGTGGTTTTGTGTCTCCCCGGGGGTGGGCATGCTCTGCTGGGGCAGCTTCCACCTGAGCCCACGAGGACAGGGACTCATGCACAGTGATGGTATGCTCCTCCATCTGCCGCTGTAGACTGTCCATCTCCTGCCTGAGGAGACAGAGAGAAGGCAGAAGAAGAAACCTAAATCATACAAGTATCAGACAGACCCACAGCCACAGCGCTAACAAGCTACAGTGAACGCAATGGGCTCATCACAGGTCGTATGTGTTTCTCTCAAAGACCAATATATGTTATCACAATAGACCAGCAAAACCAGCTGGACTCTGTTGTTTGTTAGTAACAAAATCTCCATCATTCATTTTACTAACGAAGACTCAGGAGTCAGATGCTGGGGTGAAAGCCTGCTAGCTCAGAGAGGCAGAGAAAACTTCCAGCTGACCTTCCTTCTCAGTGACAAACCAAAGAAAAAGGAAGCTCTCCTCCTCCACCCAGTCTCAAAAACCCCTCAAACTCAACGTTCCACCCTTTGACATCCTGTGATTTCTCTATCTAGCCCCTGGACTTTCTTTTTTTTTTGGTTTTTCAAGACAAGGTTACTCTGTGTAGCCCTGGCTGTCCTGGAACTCACTCTGTAGACCAGGCTGGCCTCGAACTCAGAAATCTGCCTGTGCCTGCCTCTGCCTCCCAAGTGCTAGGATTAAAGGTGTGTGCCACCACTGCCCGGCCGGACTTTCTTTTATTCTGTTTTTTTTTTTTTTTCCCTCCTATGTTCACTCCTTGCCAACTGGTTGATTGGGCCTCCTCTAGACTTATGGTTGATTTTATTTAATCTTGTTAACAATAAACAGAAAGCTCTTAGATAAAAGGTGTGTGCTGGGCTGAGACACATTACAACTAGAAACAGGTTTTTCCAGTAAATAATATAATCATGGGGTTCCTAATGTTATCAAATATCCAGCAACAGGAGCCAAAGAAGGCAAAAGTTCTTGATATTTTTTTTTTCCCACTCTGGGCAGAAGCCAGCAAACAATCTGATATAAGTTTCTGTTTTCTGAGAGGTGATTCCATTAGGAACATGACACAGACCTGACGGCCTGATGCTAATCAAGTTGCTGTCTAGAAGCTGTCACCTGAGGCTATTGTCACATGTGATTTCCCCCAACAAGGTCACCTGCCTATCAGGATCCCATGTGCCATATAAAGTTCATGATGTTGGTCTCTTCTGTCCTAAACTAAGAGGCTCAGCGTACAGGGAACAGGTATAACACCTGACCTTTAAGGCCCACCAAGACTTACTCAGCTATTTTCACCTTACAACATGGACCTCCAGAAGCTCTGTCAGTAAAAAAAAAAATCTTGTATTTCACAAGAGGTTCAAAGTCATAGGTACTCTACAAACAACAGAAGAGATGCCCCCAGGAAAAACATGTCATGTCTAAGTGCTGAACAAAATGAGGCATAGAAAACAGATCATACTTGAGCTGCTGCAAACAGCTGTTGAGATTCTTGAGGGGCTCCTTGCTCACAGCCGGTGGGGGCCTCAGCAGCTCTTCTAGCAATGAGGCTGGCACAGGGCAGTCTGGTATCTTGATGGGTGTTGCAGGACTGGATGAGTTGGACTCACCTTTTGGCTCTTTCTTCTGTTTGTAAAAGCACAACATTAGCTCTCTTCATCTCCACTGTGATGACTGACCCTCCCTGCATCCCCACTCTGAGAAGAGGACTGAACTGCCAGGTCTATGAAAACAGATAGTTAGTAGGTTAAGATATACTAGCCAGTCCAGTAATCCTAATGCACTTAGTTAAGCACAAACCACTTGTGCATGACCCTAAGGAGAAATAACAGAACATGTCATTAGAACTCTCTTATGGAAGTTTCCTGAGATATAAGCCTATACTTGAGCTTCCCTAAGAAATTAGGCAATACTTACTTCAATTGTGCAAAAATTATCTGCCAGCTATTTCAACCCTCCATCAGGGCTGATAATAGCATGAAGCTCTTACCTGAGCCAAGCTGAAGGCACTGTGTCCCACAATGACAGCATATCATGGCAGTGTGTTCATTAGTTTAAAATAGTATCACAGCAGGATGATATGTGTTTGAGAAGAGAAATATTCTCTTGAACAAGGTAACAAAATAAAGTTGTTTGGCCACTGTCCAAGCAGAGTTATGATCTTTGTGCACAAGATAGTTCAATGTTGCTTAAATGTTTTTGATCTGTTAATGACTAAACCTGCCAATCTCCTGCTTCCAGCCCCCTCCCAACCCCCCAGCCAAAATCTAAATGAGACAGACAGTTAACTTGTAAGGGATGAAACCTAAATCCGACCTTGGCTGCACCACGGCGGAGATCCAGCTTGAGCTGTTGGTTCTGCTGCAGCAGAGTCTTCATGTTGTTCTTCAGTTCAGACACTTTGGCTTGAAGCATAAACTTATCCTTCTGGGTCTCAGACAGATCTTCCTGTACCATTTCCAACTCAGACTTCACAGTCTAAGGAAAAGGATCAGATATTTTTTAAAGCTAAAATATCCTAGTTGAGTGGCTCATGTCTATAATCCCAGCACTAGTGAGGTTCAGGAGGCAGAAGGATTAAGAGTTCAAGGCCAGAACTAATAATAACTGGCCCAACTTGAGATTCATCCCTTGCACAGGAACCAATCCCTACCACTGTTAATGATATTCTGTCATGCCTATAGAAAGAAGCCTAACGTAACTGTCCTCTGAGACTCCACCTAGGAGTTGACTGAAAAAGATGCAGAGACCCACAGCCAAATAGATGGAGCTTGGGGAGTCTAATAAAAGAGTTGTGGGAAAGATTGAGGGCCCCAAAGGGAAAAAACTCCACAGGAAGACCAACAGAGTCAACTAACCTGGACTTGGAACCTTGGGGGCTCCCAAAGGCTGAACCACCAAACCAAGCAAAGAACATATATGGGCTAGATCTAGGCCCCTCACACATATGAAGCAGATGTGCAGCTTGGTCGTCACGCCAGTCCCCCAACAAGTGGAGTGGGGGGGTGTCCCTGAATCTGTTGCCTGCCTATTGATCCTATTCCTCTAACTGGACTGCCTTGTCTGGCCTCAGTGGAAAGGACATGCTTAGTGCTGCAGTGACCTGACCTGACATGCCAAGGCAGGTTGGTATCCAGGAGGGCTTCCCGTTTCTCAAAGGAGAAGGAGAGGGAGAATGGAAGGAGACTGTGTGAAGGAGGGAACTGGGAGGAGGGGGTGGGCTTTGATCAGGATGGGGAAAAAAAGCAAGAGTTCAAGGCCAATTTTAGCTACACATCAAGCTGAGGTCATAAGAGCTGGGCTACATAAGAGCCAGTCTCAAAAAATAAATATCTTAAAACATACTTTAAGATATTAACTTGTACGTCAGTTAGGGGAACATATGTTTTGCTAGGGTAAGTTTTTTTTCAGCTAAGCAGTTTCCTAGGCATTGACAAGTTCACTGAAATCAAACCATTGGCTTTTAAAAAATATTTATCAAAGTTTTAATTATGTGTATCTATCTGCCTGTGCATGTTCACATGCACATGAGCACAGTTGCCTGTAGAGGCCAAAAGAGAGAGCTGGATTTTCCAGAGCTGGAGTTACATTTGGTTGTGAGCTGCCTTACGTGGTGCTGGAATCTGAACCTGAGTCCTCTGGAAGAATAACAAGAGCTTCGAATTGCTGAGCCATGTCTGCAACTCCAACCCTTAACATTATTATTATTATTATTATTTTGGTTTTTTCAAGACAGGGTTTCTCTGTGTAGCCCTGGCTGTCCTGGAACTCACTCTGTAGACCAGGCTGGCCTCGAACTCAGAAATCCGCCTGCCTCTGCCTCCCAAGTGCTGGGATTAAAGGTGTGCGCCACCACCGCCCGGCTTAACATTATTTTTATAGTGATTGGTTGGCTGATTTACGTGTGAGTGCTTATGTGTGTTTATGTGTAGCATGAAAATGCAAGAGCCCTCAAGAGGCCAAGACAGGGTGTAGACTCTTTGGGAGTTGCAATTATAGAAAGCTGTGAGCTACTAGTTG
Organism: Grammomys surdaster; assembly: GCF_004785775.1. Lineage (NCBI taxonomy): Eukaryota > Metazoa > Chordata > Mammalia > Rodentia > Muridae > Grammomys > Grammomys surdaster. Next base: position 1,800,397 of record NW_021604728.1, read on the forward strand.
AGTTCCGAGAACCAAACCCAGTAAGAGCAGTAAGTGCTTGCTCTTAATTGTTGAGCATCACTCCAGCATCCCTGACAGTTATCATAGAGTCTCTTCCAAATGGCAATATCTGGATTGCCACAGTTAATACCTAAGAATCTTTAAATTCCAAAGTCAGCTATTAGAATAAGTTAAACCATTCCTAAGAAACAGTATAAACCAATCTAATGACTTGAGCCTTTAAAAACAAGTGAGGAATATTATTAGCAAGTTCTGGTCTTTTCCCTGAGTAGTAAAGACTACTCATTTGAACCTTCATGGAGAAGTTGATCATAAACTAAGCACACATTGCATATTGACACTACTCACTAGAGCTTAAAAAAGCATGTTTCTTGTACTTACATTTTATATAGCCTAACAAAGGGATAGTGCTTGAGTTTGTCTCAGTTTCTCCTCCATTCAGCATGTAACCTAAACCAGGTAACCATGATGAGCCCCATTCTAAAATGGGGACACTGTCTTCAGATTACTCGGGTGGGGTCAGGGAGCCCAGATGATGATCCACTTCAATGAGAACTCCTGTTACATGTGTGACACTCAGCTTGGCTGGGACTGTATCATTTCAGCACAGATCCAGGACCCTGGACAGGGATAGGACCAACCTGAAGTGTCTGTTGTGTACCCTCTAGTTCTTTCTTGCCCTGCTGCTCTGTCAAGTCAAGCTGCTGCTTCAGGGACTGAATCTCTCGTTCTTTCTGATCCAATTCCCATTTGAGATCTTCCATCTAAAGAACAAAGGCACATGATGAAGACAATTTTAAAAAGCTGTCTTATACTGAAAAACAGTTCTAAGGGATTTCTTCTATTCATCTTTTAGTATTATTACATTTTAAAAAGCATATACTTTCTGTCTGAGCAGTAGGAAAACAGGGGCCTAGCTGTCACCTCTTGGCTCCCTGTTGGTTGTTGGTTCATCTGCTCATCTAGCTTCTTCTGTAGGAGCTGGAGCTGGGTTCTAGCTTCTGCCAGCTCAGTCTGGAATTGGGCTATTTCTTGAGAATGTTTTCCCTCCTGAATCCTGGCGTTTAAACAAACAAACAAACAAACAAACAAACAGGTTAAAAATAAAATGAGAGGATTCTCTCAATTCATGGTGAGACTTCTTATCATTGGCTAAAGACAGTGTGGAGTCCTTCCGATGCTCTAGCCCTGCACTAACCCTGCAAAGCCCTCTGTACTCTGTACACTCTGTTCACAAAGCTCAGATGAGGGTGCTGTCAGACACGTTCATAACACAATGAACAAAGGCCTCGGAAGCTTCTGTAGAGGTGTGTGCAGCCTAGGTTTATCCTGCCTTTTTCCTCATGTCCAAGTTCATACTCTGTTGGTGTGATGTTACAATGAGTCTCAAAATATCCAAGATATCCCTCGACTGAGTATTCAAATGGGGGTTCTTTCTATTCTAGGAAGAAGTCAAGGAAGATAGATAATCCTTGCTGTGAGATACAAAATGAATTAAAGATAAGAGAAAGCCCCAATTGCTCTGATGTGGTATATGGAAAATGATTGAGATCACCATGGCCAGCCCTGGGGTATGCTTGTGCAAGCCTCAGGTACTCACTGGAGCTCATCCACCTCGGCCTGCAGTGTCTGTACCAGGTGTTCTTTGGCCTGCAATTCTTTCTTCACTTCACTCAGCTCCAAAGTAGCTGCCTTAAAGTGGCGGCGGTTATGTCCAGCTTCTATCCTAGCAGCAGCCATCTAGAAGAAGGTGAGGAAGTTGACATTACTCACATACAAGTTGTACCATGATGAATGCTACAAGTTTGATGGAATATCAAGTACCGGCACTGAAGCCCCTCTCAAATCCATGTAGAACTGGTCTCATCTTGTGTCTTTTGCTCTCAAGACTAGCTTACTGATAAAGATGAAGGTAATTGGCTCTGTGTTTACCATGCAGTGGATGGACAACATATAGCTGACAGACTGCTGAATGAATAAATTTCATTCAGTTTTCTTAAATAGTTTTTTTTTTTTCTCGAGACAGGGTTTCTCTATGTAGCCTTGGCTGTCCTGGAACTCACACTGTAGACCAGGCTGGCCTTGAACTCAGAAATCCGCCTGCCTCTGCCCCCTAAGTGCTGGGATTAAAGGGCGTGCACCACCACTGCCCAGGCCTTAAATAGGTTTTATACTCCTTAACTATACCTGTTTATTACTAGTTAAGTTTATTCCTAATTCTTTTTTTGTTTGCTTTTGAGACAGGGTTTTTCTGTGTAACAGCCTGGCAGTCCTAGAACTCTCTCTGTAGCCCAGACTGGCCTACAGAGATCTGCCTGCCTCTGCCTCCTGAGTGCTGGAATTAAAGGTGTGCACCACCATTCCCAGCTATTCCTAATTCTTATATTAGTCTAGTTGTAATAAAGATTTAATTCTATTTACAATAAAACTGGCCTTCTAGCCAGGCGGTGGTGGCGCACGCCTTTAATCCCAGCACTTGGGAGGCGGAGGCAGCGGATTTCTGAGTTTGAGGCCAGCCTGGTCTACAGAGTGAGTTCCAGGACAGTCCGGGCTATACAGAGAAACCCTGTCTCGAAAAACTAAACCAAACCAAACCAAACCAAACAAAACTGGCCTTCTCTGAACATTTGGTGATATTCAAAGTCAACAAGAGATTCTATCAATATTTCCAGGTAAATTATTGAATGCATAAAAAAATTCCATTTTCTTTTCTAATAATTTAGAAATATTAGAGAAACAATTACAGCTAGTATCTGCCTGTGTAGTAACATTGCGCCTAGCACTTTAGAGACCTAGGGTTCACTGCAATGAAGAAAAAAGAAGGCATCATCAGTGTCATCATTACTTATTCAACGTGCTCTATACTTTCACTTTAATGGTACTTCAAATTGTGTCACAGATATTTTTTTTTTTTTCCGAGACAGGGTTTCTCTGTATAGCCCTGGCTGTCCTGGGACTCACTCTGTAGACCAGGCTGGCCTGGAACTCAGAAACCTGCCTGCCTCTGCCTCCAAAGTGCTTGGATTAAAGGTGTGCGCCACCACTGCTCGGCGGCACGTCAAGTTGTTTCCATTCAAAATGTCTGATTTTAAGATGAGAGCCAACAGAGAGATTTATAACTGGACGATGTGCAGAGAGTGGGAAATTTTGGATTGCTCAATCCTAAAGCAGGTATCTTCATCAAATCCTTCTCTTCAGGGCTCAGGAAGATACAAATTCAGAAAACAGGTGACGAACCAGAGGGAATGGATGATGTCTTCCAAACACAGCAGGATTGAAACACGTAAGAATTCACAGAAACTGTCACAGCAAACACAGGGTCCAAACAATGAAAAGGGTAAGGAATCAGGAACTCCCAACCCAACCAAGAAACTATCTGCCAATGATACCCACTTACAAAGAAAAAATTAGTTTTATTCAGTGGAATCTCACTGGGTATATTAACCACACCTCAGGCCTGGAGTAGTTGGCCAACACAAAATGAACTCAATGGATTTTTTTTTCTAGTTTGTTTCTCTTGTGTGTCTGCTTTTAGAGAAATAAAGGGTACAGAGTTGGGTAGAAGGATGGGAGGATCTGGGAGGAGCTGGGGGAGAGGAAAAGTATGATCAGAATAGATTGCATAAAAAATGTTTTAATAAGAGAAAAAAGATTGCTTTTAAAACAAGTAAAACTCACACACACACACACACACACACACACACACACACACGGGCATTAACATGCACACCCTTAATCCCAGCACTTGCAGGACAGATCTCTGTGTGCTTGAAGCCAGCCTGGTCTACACTGTAAGTTCCAGGCCAGACATATGAAGACCTTGTCTAAGAATAGACAAACCCAAAAACAAACATTTCCAACAAATCCTCTTTTCCTTCTGAAGGATTCAAAGCACACTATCAATGTCTTATAGGATGGAGAGATGTATTGTGATTAAAGTACTTGCCATGATAGCAAGAGTATCAGATATCAGAAGTCATATTGCTAATATCTACATAAAAACAAAGTGTGTATGATAAGCCATCTGAATGGACAGCATTAAAAGATAGGATCCCTAAGAAGACTAGCTATCACCAAACTTCAGATTTGATTAAGAAATCCTGCCTTGGGGCTGGAGAGATGGCTCAGTGGTTAAGAGCACTGACTGCTCTTCCAGAGGTCCTGAGTTCAATTCCTGGCAACCACAAGGTGGTTCACAACCATCTGTAATGCGATCTGACGCCCTCTTCTGGTGTGTCTGAGGACAGTTATAGTGTAGTCATATACATAAAATAAATAAATCTTTTTAAAGAGAGAGAGAGAGAGAGAGAGAGAGAAAGAGAGAGAGAAAGAGATCCATCCTGCCTCAAAGGATAAGGTACATGATCAATCAAGGAAGATTCCTAACACTAGACTTAGGTCTCCACATGCAAGTACACTCATGGACAAACATCTGCATACATATATGTGCCCAACAAATGCTAACATGCATATACACACCATACATGCAAACAACAACCACAAAAACAACAAAAATATTTTATTATCACATACTGTTATTAAAATTATGACTAGATGTACTCAGAAGAAAGATTTAAACTTCATTCATAAGTGTCCTTAGGGGGAGAAAATTACTTATATACCTATTATTGCTCCCGAAGTTCTAGTAACAAATTTCCTAGTCATGTCTTCTTTTAAAGCAAGAATAAAAATATGTAATGAGCTGGGTCAGTTGGCACACACCTTTAATCCCAGCAATCAGGAGGCAGAGGCAGGTGGATCTCTAAGAGTTCAAGGTCAGCCTGGTCGACATAGTGATGGCCAAGGCCAAGAGAGTCTCTTTCTCAAAAAAACAGAAAACAAACAAACAAACAAAAATCCAAACAAACAAAACTAAGTGACATCTAATCTCAGAACAAATGACAGATGTGGGGATACAATGGAATGTGTATCAAAATCTCCAAGCAAAGCCTGGATATCTATTCAGATAAGCAAATAATGAGCCATGAACATACCAGTAGCTGTTCATATTAAAATACGTTTACCAAGCCTTAAAATTATCTTATTTTTAAAACCTTTTCTGGGCCAGTGAGGTGGCTCACCAAGTAAAAGTGCTTGCCACACAAGCCTGGCCATCTGCGTTCAATCCCTGGCATCTATGTAAAGAGAAAAGTGAACTGACACCATTGAGACCCCGCCCCCACCTCCCAAGCACAGCTGGAACCATTTTGTTCCATGCCTGGCAGCTACTTCATATTGTTGCTGTAATATGCCTACTAGTCATTGATGCCGAAAAATAACTTGACTGAGAGCAGGGTCACGCTGACCACATACCCTGTTATGCTCTGTATGTTATGAGGTTTGTTACTCGTTGAAATTCTCCAGCTGCAGCCTTCACTCAGAACCAAGTAAGATAAGGGTCAGCTTGAACTGCTATGTCTAAATTACTAAGGAAACATGGAAAAAAGACTGACTATCCTACTCCCCCCTGTATCTGCTATGAGCTCATTGTGGTTTTCGATGTTTTAATTTTTAAAAGCTGACATCGAGAAATGTTCAGCACACAACTTTCAGCTCCTGAGTCTGTTGCCCTGATCGATCAGTCTTTAGGTATGTGTTCAATAATCCATTCCTGTCTGACTGAGATTGGTGACTCATGTGGTTTGTGGGACAACTCCTGAACCCCAACAGCATTAAAGTTGTCCCTAGATTTCCACATGCATGTCATGACTCACACACATCATGTACGTATGTATACATGATAAATTAATAAAGTTACAATTATATTTTACTATCTTGGGTGAGCACTGAGGCATACACCTGTAATCCCCAGTACTTGGGAGGTAAAAGAGGATCATAAATTCAAGGTTTCCAGACATAATGGTACACACCTTTAATCTTACCATTTGGGAGGCAGAGGCATGTGTAACTCAGTGAGATAGAGGCCAGCCTGGTCTATGCAGCCCATCCAGGGCTACATCATGAGACCCCCATCTCAAAAATATAACAGTAACAGTAAGAGTTCAAGGTAATCTTCAGCCACACAGCAAGTTCAAGAACATACTGTGCTATAAGAAACCCTATCTCAGAAAAAGAAAAAAAGAAAATTGTATGTATATATAAATAACAGAATGTTATACACTGACACACGCACACACATACACACACCAGTGGCCCTGAGTATCTGCTCTGTGCCAGGAGATATATCAGCAGGAAGCTCACATTCTAAAAGAGAAGGGGGTATAAAAAAGTGGTGGCACAAGGCTTGGCAGGTAGAGGCAGGTGGATCTCTTTGAGTTCAGACTGGTCTACAGAGTAAGTTCCAGGACAGCCAGAGCAACACATAGAAACCCTGTCTTGGGAAGGAAAAACAAAACAAAACAAAACCAAGAATGGAGCATGGAATGGAATGCATACTAGCCACCACCACAGGCCTTTGCTGTTATGATTTACATGATGGATCAGCAAAACTGGAGTATGGAAAACAGCCAGTCACAAAGACAGTTCTATAGACTTTAAGGCTGTATGCAGCCATCATTCTTGACTGTTTTTAAGATGAGGTCTTGCTATAGAGCTTAGGCTGGCCTCAAACTCACGACATACAGCTCAAACTGGCTTTGAAGTTAGAATCCTCCTACTTCAGTCTTTTAAATGCTGGGAGTGTGCACAAAAGGGAAGTGTGGTTTTTAAACGTTACAGAGATGTCTTTCCTAGCAAAGACTAATGTGTGTAAGTATGGGTGGCTCAGTCTATCCTTTCCAGTCCTACATTGCTAAAGTTGTTTAGTATGATGCCATTTTCTTTTTCTTTTTCTTTTTGTTTGGTTTTTCAAGTCAGGGTTTCTCTGTGTAGTCCTGGCTGTCCTGGAACTCACTCTGTAGACCAGGCTGGCCTCGAACTCAGAAATCCACCTGCCTCTGCCTCCCAAGTGCTGGGAATAAAGGCGTGCGCCACCACCATCCGCATGATGTCATTTTCTACAAAGAAACAATGCCATGTTCTCTGCAGTCTCTGTCATAACTACCCAGTCCTTAGAAACAAAATTATCATGTGAAGGGCTACATCACCTGGAAGGCCCAATAAATATGAAGCTGGCCTCATACCTGTTCCTTCAGGCTGTTCACTTCCATCTTTTCTTTCTCTAATGAGACTTGTAAAGCTTGGACAAGTTGCTTCATCTGGCGATCCTCCTCCTCTTTGCGCTGTAAAACTGCCTGCACCTATATCACATCATCAAAGGATGAATAAGCAGCAGTATCAGTTCCAAGCACCTCTATGACCTGCAGTACAATTTGAGATCCTCTACAGTCGGCCATCATGTGGACGGTATACATAATGATGACATCACAGGAAAGGAACAAGGTAGGGAAGGTGAGAAATGCCACTCTGGGCTGGAGTTTAAGACCAGCCTAGATGCATGATCCCCACCTCAGAGCAAAAGGGGGAGAGGGGGGAGAGGGAGAAGGAGAATTCTGTCATTCTGGTCAGCAGAGGCTTAAGAGTCTGCTGTGATTAAGATTAACAAGAGACCATGAAAACTTTGCATTACTGGGACAACTGATGCTGGTTAGCTGGAGCTAAGAAATTAATGGTGATTGAGAAGAAACCACCATCATTAAGGTGAAATCTGGGAAGTTTCCTGAGAACACAGAAAAGCTGTGTTCCAGAACTGGCCAAAGTTGTATCTTGTGCTGGCATCTGAACTTGGTAGTTTTAGAGTCACTCAGGTGGTACTGGCTTTGAAGGCAAGAAGGAGTCATAGAGAACAGCTGAGGATTGGCACTGTGAGAGGCCATTAGTGAAGATGTAGCCTCAGTGACCCTGAACGGTTCAGCGACCTCCAAAGCACTGTAGGACCTAAGGAGCTAAGAACAGAATCTACTGTAAGATGCAAGGTTGGGGTTCAAACTCCAGCTTTAAATCCTATCATGACTTTAAGCAAGTGTCTTTTGTACAGGTTCCTGTCTAGAACCAGAGGACAGTCTGTTCTGTCCCACTAGGAGACTACTACACAAAAAGGACTAATGAACTTGTTACAATGAGCATAGGCTCTTACAGCTGGGGATCCGGGTTTATGCAATGGCCAGGTTCCTCTGAGCCAGGTGTAGTGGTCCCCTGAAAGTGGCTATGACTCAGTATGATGAGACACTGATAATAAGTATGGTCCACATGACTCTCATGCTGCTCCTGGCAGATATAGGTCTCAGCACCTGGAGATTCAGCTGCACCAGGTCGGCTTCCCTCTTGGCTAGTGCAGTCTCCAGAATGCTGTTGTGCTCCCGTAAAGCCGCATTAGATTGTCCAAGGCCGGTGAGCTTCCCACGCTCATGTTCTAACTCCAGAGCCAGTTTCTTATTTGACTCTTCAAGACGTTTTATCTTCCTTCTGAAGCCTCTGGATTCTTGAAGCTGAAACATATTGGTACATGTAAAATTTCATGCTCTGGGCAGCTGTGGTGATCCATGGCCATAACCCCATACTTGAGAAGCAGAGACAGAAGGATCAACTCAAGGCCACCCTGGATATAGGAGACCCTGTATCAAAAGCAACACCTTGGGGGCTGGTGAGATAGCTCAGCGGTTAAGAGCACTGACTGCTCTTCCAGAGGTCATGAGTTCAAATCCCAGCAACCACATGGTGGCTCACAACCATCTGTAATGATATATGATGCCCTCTTGTGGGGTGTCTGAAGACAGCTACAGTGTATTTACATATAAAAAAAAAAAGCAACAGCTCCCCACATTCACATTCTGCTAGACAGACTACTCAACTGAAAATACTTAACTGAAAAAGGTAAGCAATTTTCACCAAAAGCTAATACTAAAGCGCAAACTGTCCTTGACTTATTACCTGTGAGTCTGCTACTCTTTTGGGTTCACAGGTGTCCTAGAAGCCGGTCCAGAAACTAGTTGCTAACGGCCTCGGAATAAGCTGCTCACAAACAAGCATGGAGCTGATCTGATCTCAGCAATATCCACTTTGCTGAACAAAACACACATCCCTAAATGTTAGTTATATAAAGTTCTAAAGGCCCTGCTGTAGCAACATGGTAAGTAGTGGGTAGCCCAGGGGCTGGAGACAGGACCTTAGTGACAGTGCTGAAACACTGTTTGGACAGGGCTAATAAACTGAGTTGTCAGTTCTTTGGCAGATTTAATTTGGGTTTATTATTTAAATCAAAGTATTCTAACTGGGAAAAGAACAGAATTATCTAACCTTTAAACACTGAATTAATGACAAATCTGTTACCTACAAATCTGTTAGGATGGATTCGCAGCTATCCAGGGACTCATGTGGCATATAGGCTATAGCCTAGACACACCTGCCTCCAAATTTCTCAGTAGTCTCAGCAATGTGGTAACTGTAAAAGTCCTAACTACTGACATCCTCCCTAGAGTACTGGCAACAATGTGGTCCACCAATAATTACAAGGTGATCCAGGAGCAAAGCACAGCCACTCTGTGCTCAGCAATGCAGGTGTTACCTCATCTTCTAGCTCCAGCACCTTCTCTCGGGACTCTTCCAGTTCCTGGCTAGTCATTGTGATCACCTCCTGTAACTCCTTCTCCAATAGTATCTTGCTTTGGCCAACATTCTGCAGTTCCACCTCCAGAGCACGAATCTTCTCCTGAAAGCCAAAATGGGAGACATATTTAGTCACTGGCCTTTTCCTCCTTCAACTCTCATGGACACATACCAGATCACATTCTAGATTTTGTTGTCTTAAAATTTTTATTCCATGTTATTCATTTACTGTATGTGTGTGTGTGCATGTATGTAGGAGCTCTTGTGTGCATGTACAGTTCAAAGGACAACTTCTGAATGTCAGATCTCTTCCCGATTCCTACCATGTGACTGGGGATAAAACTCAAGTCATCAGGCATGGTGGAAGGGGCTGTACTCACCGAGCCATTCAGCCAGCCCAGCTGTTTTGGTTTCTGAAACAGAGCCTCCTTACTAAACAGCACAGGATGGCTCTGATGTAGTGAAAGTCTCCCCTCAGCCTCACAAGTGTCGGGATTACATTACTAAACCCAACTCAGAAGGCTCTATTCTTTTGTTTGATATAGGTCTCATGTAGCTCATGCTGGCTTAGAACTTGCCATACAGCCAAGATTAACCTTGAAATTCTGATCGTCCTGCTTCAGCTCACTGTGAGTTCAAGGCCAGCTTGGTCTAAAAAGCAAGTTCCAGGACAGCCAGGGCTGTTACACAAAAAAATTCCTGTCTTGAAAAACAAAAAAAAAAAAACACAACCAAAGAAAACCAAGAGTCCCAAGGACTATGACAGTGAGAAATGTGTTTACCTACATGTAGAACAGGGTCACTGCTGCCACCTGTGCTCTGAGCTCTGAGCTGGTTCAGTTCTGCATCTGTGGCCTCCTTAGTAGCCAGAGCCTCCTGCAGGCGACGGCTAAGAATGCTCACAGCATTCTCATAAGCCTTGTGCTTAGTCTTCATCTCCTTCTGGGCGCTGGTCAGATCTGAGCCTAGCCGCTTCATCTTCTGCTTCTGTTCTGTGATGGCCCTGAGACATGAGAAAGCTAAGTTAACCTTCAGTGCAACCAACCAGCTTTCCCTGGCCTGAAACACCAAGGGAATATGTTGACATGTTCACCCTCTAGGGCTGGATGGTAATGTTTTTGTTTGTTCGTTTTGTTTTTTGAGACAGGGTTTGTCTGTGTAGCCCTGTATGTCTTGGAACTTGCTCTGTACACCCACCAGGATGACTTTAAACTCAAGAGATGTGCCTGCCACTACTCCAGGCTTAGGGTATTAGCTCTTGAGAGGCCACTTTAGCTTAATACCATTCTATGTTCCCAAAACCTGGCTGACCCTCAGGAGAACTTGGGCAAGTGTGTTCTTGTTTTGAATTGGTTACTAGAGGAGAAAAGCTATCTGTCAGGAATCTATGCTAGAGGGACAGGAGAAACAGTGTAAATCTTCTAAGCCAATTGATCCACCATCATCAACATCTGCCCTCCTCTCTGCATAATTTAGAAGTGATTTTATGATGGGTACAGTAGTATACACCTGTAATTCCAGCATCTGAGAGGCTGAGGCAGGAAGATAGCTGCAAGCCAGAGACTATGCTGGACACAGGACAGCTGGACTACAGAGAGAGACCTTTACTCAACAAAACAAAATGATCTTGTGAGGGCAGAGAAACAGCACACTTCAACCAAAAAATATCCCCAACATTTTTCCTGAAGGTCAAAAAAAAACTCTCAGCAGATTTTTGAAGACATTATCAGCTGATAAGTCATAAGCAGCACAGAATACACCATGGAGTAAAGAGGTCCCAAGAGGTTGAGAGTCAGAGCTCATACTGTAATCCCAGCATTTGAGAAAGTGAAATAGAAATATCACAAGTTTGAGGTCAGTCTTGGCTATAGAGAAAGAGAGTCTCAAAAAACCAAAAAAGTAAAGATAGCTGGGTCTTAATGAGTTCTAGGCCAGGTAGGGCTTCATAGTGCTCTTCTGTCTCGAAAAATAAAATAAAAATAAATAAACAGCCTAAAAGGGTATTTGCATACGTGTACATATGGATATATGAGTAGTTGCTGGTAAAAGCCATGTGTTTCGATTTGTGACAGCAGTGCCAACCCTAGTGAGAGAGCCTGGATGACAGGACACTGACACCAATTTGTGGCATAGAAAGTCAAATAAAATAAAAGGAGATTTTAGGACCTGGGCATGTAGCTTCGATTTAGTATACCCAATACCTTGGCTTTTATCTCCAGCTTTGGGGCAGGAGGGAGTGCTTCTGTAAAGGATGCTTGAGCAAATCAACTTATAAATTCAGATAAATAAGTAAGAAAAAGGTAACTGCCAAATCATGAAGGAACGTCACAACCATGCTGCAGGCTACCTTTTCATGAGCTCAAGTTTAATAAGGGTGTGTTAGGAACACAGCAACATCAAGGACTATCCGACCTAACCCCTCTCCAGCAGAGCTGGGGCCCCCCTCATAGGTGGGTACAGTGTGCTGCACAGACTTACTTCTTGGCCTCCTGCTGTAGCTCTTCTATTTGTCTCTTCAGTGTCTCATTGGCCTCAGTAAGGGCTGTCATCTGCTTTTTGTCAAACTTCAAAGACTTTAAAAAGAACAAAAAAATGTGCAGTAAGTAAAAAGCTACCTACTCCAGATATCTGTCACTGATGATGATACTTCCTAGCAATCAAATGAATTTCTGGAGGTTGGAGAGAACTGGGTGCTCTCCTAGAGGACCCGGTTTTAATTCCCAGAACACACATAACAGTTCATAATCAGCTATAATTCCAGTTCTAAGCAATTCAATATCCTCTTTTAGCTTCTATGGGTGGCACATACATGGTAGAGATAGACATGCAGCCAAAACAACCACATACATTAAGCAAACAAAACAACCACAACACATTTCTGGCCGATATGTCTAGACCATTAAATGCCTTCCTAAAGCTAATGTCCTGGCAGGAAAGATAAATTCAGGTTAGCCAATGCCTTACCTGATGCCTCATGAAAGGAACAAGTAAGGGGCCATGACCTCTTAGGGACTTTCAGCATGTCATGTGTTTTTTGTTCTAGCATCCTGTGTATCACCTCTCCAAATTTCTCATCCCAGGAAGTGCTCCTTATTTTGGACCAAGATCTCTATCTTTACCCTTAAGTCATCTTTTATCCCCTTGTCTGATCACCAAGCCAGTCAGTCACTGCACTCATTAAAACAGCTAGATGCAGGGGCAATAGAGCTGTCCAGAGGGAATGGGTAGGTAGCTACACGATCCTCCCAGTGACAGCATCCTACCCAAACTCAGGCTATCTGCAGAGCACTCTCTACTTTCTGTCTGGTGCCAACTCTGTGGACTTCTAGGCTCAAGAAACTAGCTCTCCAGACCCTGTAACATATGGCATGTTCTGATGTTCACTCTTTTTTATTTCTTTCATTTGTCATTACAGCATGCATTTATCTGAAGATTAGTTTCAGGAAGGCCTTGTCTCTAGATTTTTTTAAAAGTCTTTCTTGATTGATGCTCCCTGTTCCACCTGTACACAGTAAGCTCCCAGCACACTTGGCTGAACCTTTACAACTCAAAAGAACCTATGTATTGCATTCCACCTGCAGGTGAATCTCCATTTCATCTCGTTCTTTCTGCACCGACTGAAGATGCCCCTCGAGCTCTGCCATCTGCTGGTGAACCAGGGACATATCCTTCTGCAGTCGTGAGTGCTCTACTTCCACAGTCTTCTTCTCTCCATGCAGCTTGATTAGCTCCTGCCTCAGTTCCTTCATCTCTGAGTCTAGCCGTTTTTTGGTGGCTTTCAGCTCATTGATGAGTTGATCTTTGGAAGCAGCGTCTCGCCGGTATGCCTCTACCATCACCTTCAGGACAAGACACAAGTAATAAGCCAGTGACAGTCAGTACCTTACTCAGGGAATAAGGATGCCTTATAAGAATGTCTGCCAACAATTCAAGGCATAATCCTCTTCTCACCCACATTCTAGGAACCCAGGGCTTAGAGGACTAGAGGAGAATGCTTTAACCACTAAACTACATCTCCAGCTCTTGGGTATAACTTTAACAAAACAATACATTAATGAAATCTGATACTACCCATTGAGAAACACCAATGATAATGGCATGTCTGGATTTCTGTCATACAATGTGACTACAAACAATGGCCCCAAATCTGAACATTGCGTGAGGCATCTCATTATCTTCTGGGATCCTTGTATCTTCTGGGTGATCTCACAAGGACTTATCTCCCTTTGGTTGGGGTTCTTGGGATTCTGAAAGTTAATCCTTTGTGTATCTCAATAATAAAATGAAACACTACTTATAAACAAGCTTTGAAGGATCTTCCTCTCTTAGAACAAAACATTCAACTGACAGCTGGCAACAAACTAAGGAATCAGAGCCATTCCTCCAACAGAAGACAAGGGCTTCAAAGTACAAAACTTAGGACATGGACCTTTTTGGTACAAACAACATTTGTTTTAATGTTGGATTATAGTGTAAGCTTTTCACACTCTATACAGCAAACACAACCAGTATACACTGACAAAAAAAACCAAAACAACCCCCCCGCCGGGGGAAAACCGGGTAGGGCTTAGGAGTGATAATGACAAGGCATCCTCGCAGGGTACCACAATGGTAGGTACAACACTCAGTCACTGAGGATCATAGATTCTACCTTAGGGGAGAAAGGGCATGATGCCTCACTGTCTGCAATGTGGTGACAACTTAGAATAAGTACACATTTTAAAAGGATAAGACTCAGATGCTTCCCTGTTTCTTATTTTGTTCTACTGCAACAAACAGACTACTCAGCCATATGCCCAATACTTACCTTTTGTTGAAGAAACTGCTCCTTTACTTTCTGCATCTGTTTTCTCAACGTGGCTGTCTCTTGCTGCAAGTGCTCCACCTAGGAAAGGTTTGCAGAAGAGTAGGTTGAAGTGGAAACCAAAGGATGCTTGATGAAGGAGAGCACTGGTTTGGTTTGCTCCACCTTGCTATTTTTTGCTAATGATACACATGAATTGGTTTGCTTTACATAGGGTTGTTGAGCTCAATTTGTGGGAATGCTGACATTGAGAGAAGTTCACCCCAAAACTGCTCATGAGGTTCCTACAGCAGTTTGCCACTTCCACGGCCTCATCCTCAGGCAGGTTGGCCTGAGGTTCCTTCAGGCCAGCCCACAGTTCCTTCAGGACTGAACGACATCTGCTGGTTTGTGCCTGGTATGGGCCTGCCAAAAGGACTGGTCTGTAGCTGCTGAGTTGTATTTAGTGTTTGCTACAGGACTGAACTACTGCCAAACAAGATAGACTGGACCCCCAAAGAACTACTGCTGAACAGGTCCACTTCCCCCGTATCCTAATAACTTTTCTCTCCCACTACCTCTGGTGGGTGGTGGGCTAGAGAACAGGTTGAACCTTTATTAAAAGTAGGTTGCAAAAAATTTATGCCCACAGTGGGTAGTCTGACAGATCTAGGTCTGTGCCCATTGGCATTTGTTAAGAGCCAGCACCATCCAGAGCACAGAAGGTGGCTTTCAATCAGACAGATGCTGACAGCTCAAAGGCTGATTAGGAAGGACACTCGACCAGCATCTTTCTTCCTTGCCACTTAAAAGTACAAAGACAAGGGGAAAGGCAGTGGAGCTGAAACAAAGGATGAGGCAGGAAATGCTCTGGAATAGACAGATGGAAGCCCTTTCTGGAATAGCCAAAGAGGAAATCTAAGTTTTATGGGCAACACATCTGGCTACAGCTTCTCAGTTCTCTCTGTTCTCGTAGCAGGAAAGCAGCCAGACATTACATAAAGGAATGAACGGAGTTCTGATCCAATGAATCTCTCAACTTACAACACCCCACATCTTTGTGAGTTAACCTATGCCAGAGACCAGTCCAGCCATACTATCTGGAAGCTTGTAGACACTGACATCTCAGGCCCCAGACCACCTAAGCTTTGCACACGAAGAGCCCCAGGGACTCAGGAATATATGATGTATGTGAAAGGCAACAGAGAAAAAGCTTGCTGCTGGTTTGTTATTGCATATGAGAGAAAGAAAGATGGAGAGATTCTGGGGACTGAACCCTGGTACAATGAGGCAAGTGTGCTACCACTAAGTCACATCCCACGCCCAATAAAAAATGCTTTTGAACAAGCCACACAAACCCATCAGGACTCTTATAGCATTCTGCATGGTACATGTCCATGATATATGAGAGATAATCACTCACATTATATTCTTTAATTATTACATTCTGAAGTGGCAGTGAAATCATGCTCACCTGACAGCAGTTAAGAGCGTCATCTGAGATGTAAGGCAGTTGGAGCACCAATTTGCACATGATGCCTCAGAGATTTGAAGACCTTGTTGAGTACCAAGGTTTTCTATATTAAAATTACTCTTCTTCAAAGACCAAAACATGTTCTACACAAGTCCAGTGGTAACTTGACACAGAAAGAAAAACAGCAGCCATTTTTCCTACAATCTGGAGACTGTTCTCAGATTCTCCTTCAGAATCTGGACAAGGGATTAAAGGTTCTGGCTCTTCTAGACATGTGTTCCATTCCCTCCTGTACATCGGGAGGTCACCTTTGTCACTTGCACACCAGGCCACATCACAATTCCACCAAAGAAATTAAAATATGAACTAAGCAAAGCCTTGTCTGGACAGCACTTTCTTAGAGACCCTTGAGAACATGTGCCCATCCTAACCAGCCATGTGGGACAGGCAGCATCTGGGCAGGGGAGAGGTTGAGAGATGGATTTCCCTGTAAGGGTCTCATGCCCTCAAGTCAGGAAAGAAGGTTTCAGAGCTCGAGACAACATGTAGGAGACCCTCACTCCATTATGCTGTTCCATTTTTAAGGAAATCATAATACAGCACAGTAAAATCTCAACATGAAGAATACTGTCCAGTGTCAGCTGGGGTCCCTCTTACCACACTAACAAAGACCTCTGACAACTCCCCCTAAATTAATGTCTCCAAGAAAAACAGGCTATGATTCCTCATCCTTTGTCATTAGAGGGCAGGATACTTAGAACCATTCCAAAACTAACTTCACTTCCTGAGCATCTTTCTTTACTAAATACTTTTTATACATCTATTTGTTTCTAGCACTAGCACAGAGGTGCTTCCCATATGTAGTCAGCCTGCTGAGCTGGACTTTACATACCAGGACACTGTGTGTTAACAGGAGGGACCTACCATGAGCGATTGAGCCCACTCTGACTACCATGTCACATGAATGCCTGTGCACACGCGCGCACGCGCACGCGCACGCGCACACATGCGCACACACACACACACACACACAAACACACACACACTGGTTTCCCAGTATATGGTTCCTCCATACCCAGAGACGACAGGTTTCAGCTTAAGAACACTTCCGAGGATCACTCACATTTGCATCAGAACACATCCCAGAAAAGATCAATGGGTGGTCAGTCCTTCAGAAAACATCTAAGCTAGTGTTACCTGGTTGGACTTGACAGCCAAATCTTGTCTCAATTGTTCCAAAAGTCCTGATGTCTCCTCAGTATCTTCTTCCAAACGCTGTGCTCCTCTGTCAAGTTCCTCCTTGTCACTCCTGGCCGATTGCAGAGCCACTTCCAAGACAATCTTCTCATTCTGTAAGAAGTGAATTGCATCCTCCCTGGAGTCAGCCTCTCTCTGCAGCTCCTCCAGCCTTGCTTGTAGCTCATCATAACGTGTATGTAAGTCATCAAGGGACTGCCCTTTGGCCTGCAGAGCCTCCTGCGTCGATGTAAGCTGCTTCATCACGTCTAGGTGCTCCTGCTGAAGTGCTGCAAGCTGCTGATCTCGCTGGAACAATGTTAACTTCACCTGGAATAAGTAATAAACTTAACATGCTGCCTTCTACCCTGGTACAAGAATTTATATATTTTTGATGTTAGAATTTAAGTAATTTTGATGATTCACTTAAGGGCCTTTTTTATGTAAAATTTTAGAGTAGAAGGCATGCACACAAAGAAGCAAACCCACGATCATGCTGGCAACAGAACAATCTGATAGTGACTATCAAATATATACAACAGATAGCCCAAAACAAACCTGAACTTCTGAACCGCCTAATGCTAGAGAATACACACAGAGCATGTATGAATGGCACTTGGACACGCGTACCAGGCTGGGCCCCACCATTACTTGCCTGTTCCAACTGTTGTTCCAGGGATGCTGCTGCATCTGCCACTTTCTGTAACTGCTCCCGTTCACCTTCAAATTCTTCCAGCCTCCTTTGGAGGTCCTCCTCCACCATTGTCTTCGCCTCCCGAATCTGTACAAATGCTGCCTCCTGATCCAACATGTCAGCCTGAATAAGAAAACAGTGTTTCTTTTAAAAATTTATCTTCTGTGTATGTGTGTCTTTACTGCATGTATGTATGGTAGGTACCACATGCATGCTTAGTGGTCTGCTGAAGCCTGAGAGAGTTGGATCTCCTGGAACTCGAGTTAAGAAGGTTGTAGCTACATACGGGTGCTGGATATTCAACCTGGGTTCTTTAAAAGAACAGCAATTGCTCTTAACCACTGAGTCATCTCTCCAGCCCTATTTCTTAAAAAGCAGAAAAACTTGATCATCAATAACAAACTTCAAGTCTCATCCTTTACAGAGAAACCCACTGCTATGCAAGAAGTCTCTATTCATATCTCCATCCTGTCTATGAACTGCAACCTGACAGGCTCAGTCAGTGGATGGTACCTATGGACTTAAACAAGGTAGAGGCTTCCTCAGGACTCTTATCCCAGACGACCTAGGCTCATCCCAAGAGAGAACAAGCCAAACAACCCTCCTGGCTACACAAAAAGCTGAGGTAGAGGGAGGAGCACTTGAGAAAATTAAGCTGGATATATAGTTCAGCTATGGAAAGTGCTTTTGCCTGACATGCATGAAGGCTTGGAAAGTACTGTATAAAATTGCATATGGTGATACATACTTGGGATAGTACTGGGTATATGCCATCACATCCAACTTTGGTACATTTCTTACAGGAAATAATTTATATATCAAAACTGTTTCTAGTTCTTTTTTTGGTTTTTTTTTTTTTTGGTTTTTCGAGACAGGGTTTCTCTGTGTAGCCCGGGCTGTCCTGGAACTCACTCTGTAGACCAGGCTGGCCTCGAACTCAGAAATCCTCCTGCCTCTGCCTCCCAAGTGCTGGGATTAAAGGCGTGCGCCACCACCGCCCGGCCTGTTTCTAGTTCTTAACAGAGCCTTTACTCATTACATCTCTCAACATAATTCTCTTCCATTATCTGAGCCAGATGGTTGTGTGCTCCATATGACAAAAGTATAGGGAGAAAGATGAGAATATGGGAAATCAGGAAAGCCTTAGGAAAGCTGAATTCTTATGTAATTATCTATGAAAGACCAGGGTCAAAACTGGCCCAGGCCCAGGCACACAGTTCACAATCAGTACTGACTAGATTATATGTATGTATGTATGTATGTATGTATATATATATATACTTTTTATATTTAGTTTATGTCTGTGTGTGCGTGTGCATGTGAGCACATGTTTGCAGGCACACATGCCATGTGCTCACATGCCATAGTGCCAATGTTGAGGTCAGAGGATAACTTGCGGAAGTTAATTTTTTCTTCCACCATGGAATTAAACTTAAGTCAACAGATATGGCAGCAAACAAATTTACCATCCTTCCAGTCTTTGACTAGCTAGATGTTTTACATTTTTGTTTTGTTTTTCTTTTTTGCTTTCTGTAACAAGGATATTAAGCAAGTAATACTATCTATTTTATAAAAAAAAAATAAAGACTCTAGCAAGGGGCTAGGGATAGAACGCAGGTAGTAGAATGACTGCTTAACTCATAAAGCTCTAGTTTTGATCCCCATAGCACATTAAAATGAGTACTGTGGGACATGTATACAATTACAACACTTAGGAGATAAGAGGCAGGAGGTTAAGAGTTTAGGGTTATCCTAGGCTATACAGAGTCTGAAGCCAGCCTGGGCCACACAGACCTGTTCTGAAAAGCAAGATGAAAAGAAAGTCTCAAGAGTAGTTAAGAAATCATCCAGGGCAGTGGTTTTTCAACCTGGGGAATGCATGTCAGATATTTACACCATGATTCATAACAGTAGCAAAATAGTTATCAAGTAGCAAAAAATTAATTTTATGGTTGCGGATCATCACAACATAAGGAACTGTATTAAAAGGTCGTAGCATTAGAAAGGCTGAGAACTACTGACCTAGGTGTTAGAGAATAGGATTTAGATCCAAGCCAAATACAGTTCATTTCCCATCATCATCTAGAGATGATCTGTAGAAATAGCAGTCAATAATGAAAATCCCTTCAGAAGAGCACTGTGTACCGGAGGACTGAAGCAGGCTGAATGCTTGCAAAAAAATACAAACCCCGGTTATCACTGGTCCTGGAAATACTGTCTATCATACAAACATACTTAGTACTCTTTCTCTCCATTCACTCTTAGGTTAGCTCTGTCCCAAGAGTGCAACAGCAAGGACACTCAAGCCAGACAAGAGGTATGTACTGGCTGGTTTTGTGTGAACTTGATACAAGCTGGAGTTATCACACAGAAAGGAGCTTCAGTTGAGAAAATGCCTTCATGAGACCCAGTTGTAAGGCATTTTCTCAATTAGTGATCAAGGGTGGGAAGGCCCATTGTGGGTGGTGCCATCCCTGGGCTGGTAGTCCTGGGTTCTATAAGAAAGCAAGCTGAGCAAGCCAGGAAAAACAAGGCAGTAAGTAACATCCCTCCATGGCCTCTGCATCAGCTCTTGCTTCCCGATAGGCTTGAGTTCCAGTCCTGACTTCCTTTGGTGATCAAAAGCAATGTGGAAGTGTGAGCTGACTAAACCCTTTCCTCCCCAACTTGCTTCTTGGTCATGATGTTTTGAGCAGAATAGAAACCCTGAGTAAGACAAGGTAGAATTCCAAAATGCTGAATAACTACACTACATGTTGCTCAAATGGATTCTGTGTGTGTGGTACTTATATGTTTTTGTGGTGCATACACGTAAGTGTGTGGCAACACCCACTCACGTATGTGTATATATAAGCCTAAGGAAAATATTGTGTGTCTGTTTCTCTTTCATTCCATCATACTACCTTGAAGCAATGTTTCTCGCTGAATTAGAAGCTTGCCATTTTGTCTAGACTAGCTAGCCAGCAAGCTCACAGGATCCTAGTCTCAACCTCCCACAAAAGCTGGGGCTACAGGCACACACAGTGATGTCTGACTTTCATGTAACTCATGTCCTCGTGCTGGCACAGCAAGCGCTCTTACCCACTAAGCCATGTTTGTAGCTGCAAAAGGATCTTTTGAAATATTAAATAATTTGGAAAAGTATACATATTCAGAAGATATATTTATGTTTACCTGGGGGTATTTTAATTATGTCTGTGTATGTTTTACACTTGCCAGCAAGAACCAGAATGGGATAAAAAGTATCACTCCACCACCACCACCACAGTCCTCACCTCAATGCTCTGGAGCTGAACAGCTATGCGCTCCTTTTCCTTGATGGATCTATGCTGAGTTTCTGTCAGCTGATGTGACAGGGACACATTCTCAAGCTTCAGGTGCTCCAAAAGGCCCGCTTGGGTCATCTGTCCAACCTTCAAAGAAAAACCGAGGAGGCAAAAAAGAACTTAAAATCAAGTGTGGCCTAGCTTATCCCTAGTCACTAAGATGTTCTCTCCTTTTTAACAGTGGCTACTCACTGAACTTCTCAATGTCACCTACTGCAGGGAAAGCTCCTGCCCTTCTGTCTTCCACCCCAGGACTCACCTACACAAATCTTCTGCCAACCTACCTTGGTTTTTTTTTTGTTTTTGTTTTTTGTTTGTTTGTTTGGTTGGTTTTTCGAGACAGGGTTTCCCTGTATAGCCCGGGCTGTCCTGGAACTCACTCTGTAGACCAGACTGGCCTCAAACTCAGAGATCCGCCTGCCTCTGCCTCCCAAGTGCTGGGATTAAAGGCATGCGCCACCACCGCCCGGCGCCAACCTACCTTGAACTTGAGCCATGTGGGTTCTGTATGGGGAAGGGGACTGTCCACCAAATCAGGCCTTCACACCTGAGAATGTGTAGTTTGGACATGACCTACACTGGAGTTCCAACTTAACATCCACCTATAAACTAATAACCAGATCCCACTGGATCCCAACCAGTTCCAGAGACAATCAGGACCTAATTTAACTCACAGTGTCTTCAAGAAAGGGAGCCCAGCATCACAGCCCCGAAGGGATGAGAGGCAGCAGAGAGATGCAAGATACGAAAACAATCAGGTACAGCAGGTCTGTGGCAAGATCTCCCCCAACTCATGGATAACCCTAGCAGACCTTCTGACAAATTCAAGGTGGGCCTCAGAGCTAGAGCAGCTGCACAGAGAAAGGGAGGGCAGCACACAGCAACTGCAGAGGTTGTGATTAAAGAGGATTGTCCTGCGTTTTCTTTTCTTTTTTCTTTTTTTCCTTTTTGTTTTTTTGTTTTGTTTTGAGACAGGGTTTCTCTGTGTAGCCTTGTAAGTCCTGGAACTCACTCTGTAGACCAAGCTGGCCTCGAACTCAGAAATTCGCCTGCCTCTGCCTCCCAAGTGCTGGGATTAAAGGCGTGCGCCACCACTGCCCGGCTGTCCTGCGTTTTCTACCCCACTGAATAACCCTGACAACAGAAAGCAGTAGTAGTCTGGGACAGAAACAGCATGAAGAACCCTAGTTACATTATGAGGTGAAAAAAACAAAATAAAAAGCAGAAGTTTCTTAGATTGCTACTCTCCTTGATTATTCTTATCTTCCAATTTCCTCACTAACACATGAATCCAACTTCTTTGAATATTTCACACCTAAAGAGCATAGCAATTTATATGTCTTTTTGTTTTTGTTTGAAACAGTGTTTCTCTGTGTAGCTCTGGCTATCTTAGAACTGGCTTTGCAGACTAGGTTGGCCTCAGAACTCACAGAGCTCCACCTGCCTCTGCACTCCAATTGCTGGGATTAGTGACACATTTCCATACCTGGCTAAGCTACATTAAGGGATGACAGAAAGTGCTTTTTGTTATCTTCAATCATTATAGCCAGTCAGGTCCTGACCTTCAGAGTAGAGTATATTCAGAAACTTACCTATTTTTCTTGCATGTCTCAAAGGCATGCTGCCTAAGTAAAGCTACCAGATAGGCTTCACACTGAAGTGTTACTACTGGCTAAAGGATACATAAACCAACAGATGTCTTCACATATGCAAATTCAAAGGCTAGCTTGTTTAGCTTCTACTAATAAAATAGGGAAGAGGAAAATGTCCCTTACAGAACCTGAAAGCAATAGTTCACATAGGAAATAACTGTTGGCCAAGGCCAAGCAGCCAGAGAAACATCAAACTCTGAGAGGGACTACCTGCCAAATTCTTTGTCATACAAGAACATCACAAGAAGGAGATTCAGAGCACAGAGGAAAGAGCCTCAAAGTCCATGAAATGTGGTTCTGAGTGGTGGGGTCAAAGAAAGATTTATCCTTTGATGGAAAGGAAGTCATGAGAAGCTCTCGAAGAGGATAATGTTGGCTGGAAAGTAATCAGCAAATGCTAAACAAAAACATATCCATGATATCTAAAACCACAAACACTTTTTACCACCATTCTACTAGCGATAACGTGTGATCTTCTTGTTTTAGCCTCTGGAGTTTTTGATGCTATCACACCTCTGCAATGAAGGAGAAGCATGTCCCATAGCCCTGCAATGCAGGGGAACTGTGTCCCACAGCCCTGAAGGAAGTTTCCGGCACTGTACCTGGATGTGGGCCATCTCTCCTTGCAGCCTGACCCTGGCCTCCTGGGCCAAAGCAAGCTGCTGTTGGTACCACTGCCGGGCATGCTGGAGAGAAGTGATTTCAGCCTGTGATGCTTGCAGTTTGCTGGTCAGTGTTGTGCGTTCCAGCTGTACTTGCTGGAGCTGGCTCTGAAGTGCTGTCATCTGCTGCCGCAGGTCATGCACTGGAAGTAAGCAAGCACAGCCAACTCAGACTAACCAGCACCAACCAAAAAGCCACAGCTGGGATCGTTTGACCTAAAGTTGAAGTGTACAGAGAGAAGCAGTACCGTTTATGCTGGTTTTGCACAGTGGTCATGTTCTATGAAGTTACCACAAAAACAGTAGTGGTAAACAGAGAATCACTGCTCCCAGACAGAAAGGGGGTTCCTATGAGTCCCTAGTCACAACGGCTCTATTAACTGATGAAAGTATCTGTTCATTTACCTGTGATTTAGTTTAGACACACCTTAATATCTGCCTAATTATTAATATATTATCTATTAATTATTCATCTACCTATCTATTTTTTTCTTTTTTTTTCATCTACCTATCTATTATCTTAATTATTATGAATGACTATAAAGCCCATGGCCGGCAGCTCTATGTGAGCCAGCTATAATGCCTTGGGAAAGTTTCTGTAAGGAATTGTCTTCTCTATAAAATTTCTTAGAGCATCCTCACATACAGAATATCAGTATTCAGAGTCATTTTAAATAGCAATTACCCCTCGATACAATCCGTAACTGGACTTGTAGCACTAAACAGATACAAAAAGGACACACATTAACAACCTGAGCTGAGGGCAAGACTCAGGGTACAAGTGATCAAAGTACTGCCTTTTTCTACAGAGGTAGAAGAACACACATCAAGTAATTCAAATATTTAGCTAATATCATGGCCATATCCATGAATAATCATAAAAGTGCTTGAGTAAAGCAGGAATTACAAAAAATTACTCTGGGAAGAAATTCCAGTTACGGAATCTGCAATCACCAAAACCCAACCATGTGTCCCAGAAACTGCCATGTCACCATGGCTCTCATCTTTGGGAACCCAGTGACAACAATTTGCCATAAAGAAACAGCACTAGCATCATATGGTTTGATTCTGCAGTAACACCTTCTAGTTGGTCATTTGATCATCTCAGCATGAGCAGGGTGGGAGGAAAGTAAGAAGGACAGACAAAGAAGTCAGTCATCAACTAGTATTCTGGAGACATTTTCCTTCATTTCTTTATGTGGTCACAAGGATTGCTAAATTGTCCAGGCCACAAAATTTTAATTCCTTTGTCTTAAGTCTTCAAAGTAGCTGGGACTAAAGTTACATGCCACTAAACCTTGTTTAAGTATTTTAAACGAGAGGAGGCAGGGGTTTGGGGGCTGACAGACAGACAAGTGACAGACAGAGACAGAGAGGGATGACCGGTCTGCTGGATAGTTTTATGTCAGTCTGACACAAGCTAAAGTCATCTGAGAAGTAGAACTTCAATTAAGAAAATGCTTCAGTAAGATCAGGTTCTAGGTAAGCCTGCAGGGCATTTTCTTAACTAGTGACTGAACTGGGAGGGCCCACCATTCAAGGTCACTACCCCAGAGCTAGTGGTCTTGGGTTGTATAAAAAAATCAGATGCCAAATAAACCCTTTTCTCCCCAAGTTGCTTTGGTCATGATATTTCATCACAGCAACAGTGACCCTAACTAGGACAACCAGGTATTAGTGGCACAAGCTTGTTAGCTTACCACTTGGGAGATGGGAGGCAAAAGGATCCAATGTTCAAGGTCATCCTCAGCCACATAGCAAGTTCAAGGCCAGTCTAACCTACATAAGACCCTGTCTCAAAAAGAAATAAAAGTAAGACTGTTTAAGAGAGTTCACAATCCCTTCTTTGCAGTGCTTCAATTCCAAAGTAATGAGAAGTTAGAAAGGAACAAAATGAACCCATTTAGAAATTTTCAGATTTTTTTCCTCTAACGAACTAAGTACCATAAAATGCTCAAAGACTGAAAAGTAGCAATTTAAGGGACTGTTTTGATGCGCTAGTCTTGGGGTGGCAGCTCATCACTTTTGTTCTTAAGGTCATCATAGCCTCACAGCCCCAGCTGAAATACAAAGCCTGCGAACATCGCTCTCCACTACACTGGACAAAAGCCTCACTTAAGAAGCCTTTGTTTTTCTTTATCATGAGGCCTTCAATATCCCAACCCCACTGCCTCCTCTCTTTCCAACTTAATTCAAACAACATTGTTAGTATCAGTTGGCATCAAGGTTTGGATCAGATGAAGACTGAAAGCAGAGTATCTTTATGAATGACTTGTAGGTTAGCCCCTAAGGGCTCATACCAACACGATGAACAAAGGGTTACTAATCAATAACATAGGCATTGCTCTTAAATATTTTAGACAGCATCTGAAATTAGTATGAATAAATGTTGTAGTAAGAATTTTGGTTTCTAATAAAAACACAGAAATAGGAATGTGCTTTCCTTTTAATCCCAGGTGCGGGGATGTGGGGCTGTTTCAGATTGTCCACAGCAGCTGACTATGATTTGCCTCATGCTCTAGTAGGAACGTGATTTTGCCAGCTGCAGATAGTTTCTGCAATTGTGTACTGCCTCAAATTTTGGGGATTTTTTCAGAAGGTGTATAGGTGCTAGGGCCCCAAGAAGCAGGGTTGGTTGGGTGATTGTTGTTTGCTGGTTGTAGTTTGTCAAGCAGTTATGTGCAAAGAAGAAACAAGAAGAAACTAGATATCCTGATGTCGAAGATCAAACTTGCCCCAAGGAACTCAATGCCCCAATAGCAGAAAGTAGTCTT
>NW_021604728.1:1831501-1948539 GCF_004785775.1 Grammomys surdaster
AGTCTTAAGAGATAGGTCTACAATGCTTTTCATACTACATAAGTGGTTTAGAGCTGACTCTACTTATAAAGAAAGTGACAGAGGTGTATATAGGTGAAAAGCTAATGTAAAGAAAGACTGGGGTGGATTAGCAAAGACACATGGCATAGCAACAGTAAAGAGCCCAGATGCTGCCCTACCTGCTGCAGATGCTGTCTCTGCGGCTCTGCACTTCCCCGTTGGCTTCCTGGTTCTGATCTTGGTGCTGGGCTGCTGCAGCCTGTAGTATGTCTTTAATCGAAGGAAACTGGCCCAAGGCCTCAGCAGAAATCTCCTGGCCATCAACCACGTATGCTGCTCCTGGCATGGCCACGTTCCCCAGGACACCACAGGTCCCTCGGACAGAGAGGCTGCTGTGTGAGGAACTGTCACTCTCATTGCCATCAGCTTCTGACACACTATCCCCAGTCAGCGAGGCACTCTCTACGCGGTTATCAGTCTCAGATGATGGGCTAACCTCAGACACAACCGAAGTGCTACTTCTACTCTGTTTCAGGGAGCTTCCAACAGCCTCAGCAGTAGAACCAAGGCCACCAGAGTCACTTGGATCTTCAGTTCTATAGTCAGCCAGAGACCGAATCTTGCTTGACTTAGAGTTCTTTTTCTCCTTAGAATGTGCCAGCAGCCCTAAGCTGCCTACCTTGGGCCCTCGAGGAACACTGGTACGCAGGAACGAATATTCTTTTGTCACAGCTACAGTACTGGCCCTTGGCAAGTTTTCTGGATTCAACATGAGCTCAGGATCAAGTGTACTAAAAAGTTTCATTTTAGTTGCAGGTTGACTGGACTGAGAAACAAACAAAAATATGACTAAGATTAGCAAGCAGCATTTTAAAACTGTCATTCAGAAAATATGCACCAATGAATATTCTACCAACAACAGTCTACCAGGCCCTTAGAACGTTGAGTGCAGCAGATCTGAAAAATCACCTTTCAGGATGCATTGAGTGACCAGACCTGACCATCCCTGGTCCTGGAGCACAGCCTTTAATGGCCAATACTTTAAAACATTTTAAAGTGCCAGGCAGTGGTGGTGCATGCCTTTAATCCCAGCACTTGGGAGGCAGAGGCAAGTGGATTTCTGAGTTCCAAGGCAGCCTGGTCTACAGAGTGAGTTCCAGGACAGCCAGGGCTACACAGAGAAACCCTGTCTTGAAAAAACCAACCAAGGGGCTGGAGAGATGGCTCAGTGGTTAAGAGCACTGACTGCACTTCCAGAGGTCCTGAGTTCAAATCCCAGCAACCACATGGTGACTCACAACCATCTGTAATGAGATCTGATGCCCTCTTCTGGTGTGTCTGAAGACAGCTACAATGTATTCATAAATAATAAATAAATAAATCTTTAAAAAAAAAAAAGAAAAACCAACCAAACAAACAAAAAAACATTTTAAAGTGACTTACATAATAAGTTTTTCTCATTCAACTTTCCTGGCAAAACTTTCCTGGCTATTGTCCTGGTTAGTTTTTCAGATACAGAAAAACATTTTTAAATAAAGTTCTGTTGAATTGGATCTACTTTAGGTCTGTAATTATTCAAGAGGTAATGAGCCTCTTTACTCACATCTGCTTACATATAACTCAGTAAATACATATGGTAACCTTTCTTGTGGAGCGAGGAGGATACTGACATAGGGTCTCATGGTCCAGGCTGAGAGAGCCCGCATCATGCCCCTGTCCCACCTTGGTCTAGGAATACAACTATGCCACAACATCCAACCATGTAGAGCTCTTGCTCCATTTTTAACACTGCTTATTATCATTTTAATTCCCAGATATTTTATCATTTTTATTGTTGCACATTCATTCCCAAATGATTTTTACAACTGATCGTGGCAGGATAATTACTGATTTTTCCCATTAATGAGCTGAAATAACAAACAGAAAATTTCCTTAAAAAAATTTATACCTAGTAATGGTTTTCAGTTGATTTCTCATAAACTTCTAAGGCATTATCAACTTGCAAATAACACCAATCCAACTATTTGTCAGTGTTTCTGTCTCTTATCTCATTACACTAACTAGAAATTCCAAAATGGTCTGAGTTATATTTGGAAAAACCCAAGCTATGTATGTCAACATAATTGTCTTTAAAAATTATTTTTACTTTATGTGCGTAGATGTTTTGCCTGTATGCATAACTGTGCACCATGTATATGCTTGGTTCCCTTGGAAGCCAGAAGAGAGAGTCAGATGTCTTGGATCTGGAGCTATAGACGGTTATGAGTTGTCTTGTGGGTGCTGGGAATCAAACCCAAGTCCTCTAGAAAAGCAACAAGTACCCTTAACCTCTGAGCCATCTCTCCAGCTGCAGCATAACTTCCTCTTCTATGAAAATGTCAATCCTGTCATTCTACCAAATTAATGTAACCCCAGGGCAGGGACACAGGGGGAGGATGGTATACATCCTAAATGCAGCAGTTAAACATAGGAGAAATAACTTCTAGAAAAGAATACAAAGGGAAAGAAGATGGAGAAGAATGGAATGCCCAGATGTGGATTGGACAAGTTCTATGTTGTAGAACTCAGAGCTGCTCAGAAATCTCACAGAGGAGACAGGACTCCAGACTCCAATCCAAGAGACTCACCCTCTCCCGATGGCGCTTAACTCTGTACTGCATTAACTGTTCTTCCAGGCGCTTCCGGGCCTGCAGTCGAACCTGCTCCTCCTTTTCCAAGGGCAATGAAGATGCAGTGGAACCTGCAAGGGAAATGGCCATTGAGAGGTTAATAGGAAGCAGGGTACAGAAAACTCATTGGTAATCACAGATGTTTTAGATTTAATCACCAGTATGTCTTTTTTAGCTTGTGAAAAACACACAGTCACCTATATTCCATGACGATTTCCAGACTGAGAGAAAATTGAGGGCCTTAGCCACTGAGCACAGATAAAAACTGTAGTTTCAAGTGACACAACGCCAAGAAGAGCCTCTTTTCATTACACAGTCTTATTTTCTTAGGAAGTTACACTCACAGATTATCTCAACAGCTGCAGTAACAAAGTCATAACACTATGTAAAAATCAAGAGGCTATTTAACCCTATTTATTTAAACATTGTCCATTTGATAAACAAAATGGCTGACTAGTCCTGCTGCAGCACTTAGTGTAGAGTGAAGACCTAGAGGGCCAAGGGCAGGCTACATCAGTTTCCTGACAAACGAGATCAAATTCAGAACTCACACTCAAGGACAGTAAATACAATGGGAACTCTTTAAAGTAAATAAATAAATAGATTTAAAATATTAAAACTCAACTTGTGTGTATGTGTGGGGGGGGTGGTAACATAAAATTACTGTACTTGCAAACCCAAGGCAGCCACTCTCATGGGGCTGGGTTTGTGGCTTAATCCTGTATCAGCAGATGTGTCTGTAAAACATCAGCAGAGGGTTAAGAGGTCAAAAGCCAAATCTATGTCCTCTGCAAGAGCAACAAATGCTCTTAATTGCTGAGCTATCTCTCTAGCCCCTAAGATTCCTTTTGTTTTGTTGATGGGAGCCTTGCTAAGTGGCACTGAGGCTGACCTCAATTTTCAATCCTCCTGCTTCAGTCTTTCACATAACTAACTACAGGCATATAAATTTCATTTTAAAGACCATGACAAAAAATTCGAGTATTTATATAAACATGGAAAGGATCTTGTGAGAATCTGGTTTACTATTAAGATTAATTCCCTGCCTGTTTCTTGGCCACCCATGAAGAATGACCTGGGAGGTGTGTTTGTCAAGGAGTCTGATACCACTGTTAGTACAAGACGGCAGAAAGTTCCAACATCCAGACATACTTGTACTCCTTTTTTTTTTTTTAAAGATTTATTTGTTTTATTTATATGAGTACATTGTGGATGTATCTTCAGAAACACCAGAAGAGGGCATCAGATCCCATTACAGATGGTTGTAAGCCACCATGTGGTTGCTGGGAATTGAACTCGGGACCTCTGGAAGAGCAGTCAGTGCTCTTAACCACTAAGCCATCTCTCCAGCCCCCCATACTTGTACTCCTTAAACGGAAGCTAAATCGTTAAGATGCATCCCTCTGCCTCCCCCATTCAATACAAAAATAAGACAGGGCAAGTCAGAACTGCTCACGAAGGAGCAGTCAGGCACTGACTCCAAGTAGAAGATGCTGATAGCAAAGGGGCAGGAAGAGTCCAGAGGGAATGGATGCTTACACAGTTGCGTTTCTTGCATGGGAAGACTGAGTCTGAGAGACTGCAAAGCTTCTTTTCTAACACTGCCCTCAGCACTAGTTCCCTGAGACTTCCTTAGGTTGTCATGGAAACCATCCACACCTGTAGAGGCATCAGGTCCCACTGGACTTGTTGTGGGATCAAGAGACAACTGAAGGTCTGGGATCTGCCCATTCTGACAGATGGCCACCTGGCTGGATCTATCTGGGCTTCCTTCTTCCTTAAAAACTCTGTTTACCTCAACACTGGCATCTGGAACAAGAGAGAAAGTGTGTTAGCACATTGTTTGAAAAAGTTTAAGTCATTTCCAGATATACAGCTATATGTAAGTCCCATGAGCATGGCATTTCTGTATTTTACAAGTCTGTTTTCTCTGACTCTCAGGAAAATAGCCACCATATCTATCTTAAGGCAAGGGAAGTTGGGGTAAAGCCTTATGTCTTCACCTGCAAGTTGGCCTTAACTTCTACACTATGACTGTTGTATTTAACAACACTATGACGTTTCCTTCTCACTTAAATAAGAAAAATTAAAACCAAAAGAACTTTGAAAATCTATTTTTTAAGTGTTGTTGGGAGAAGCCAAGGCTTAAAACAAAGTTGATTTTTCTAATGTGTAGATGACAGCTGGGCTAATCAGAGTCCAAGCTCACATTTTCAAGGGCTGGTTTCAAAATAAAGTCAAAATACATTCTCCAAAGAAGTAGATGATCTAATCAGATGATTCTGCTAAAATGAACAGAAATCAAATTTTGTTTTGGCTAGATGACCAAGAGTTAGGTATTATAAAAAACCAATTTCACAAACTAGGTGTGGCTGTTCGTGCCTATAACCATCTCAGCACTTAGGAAATACTCGCAGATACATCAAGAGTTTATGATCATCCTTAACTATACAGCAGGTTTGAGGAAAGGCAGGGCTCCAAGAGACCCTACCTCAAAAACATTAAAAATGTAAAACCCAAGATTACCCACAAGGGCTGCGCTCATGGCCTAAACCCAGCCTTACATAGTGCCATTACTGTGCAAAGAACTAAAACACAGTTCTTCCTCAAAAAGATAAAGAAAAAGTTCTCAAAACTAAGTCAAATTTAGACTTTCTTCTGCCTTCCCCCGGTGGGTAAACCAGGTATCAGTAAGGAGGGAGGAAGGGTCTATCCTGAGGTATTCCCAGGCTCAGTGACCTAAGATCTCATAGGCACCAATATCAATGGGTACCAAGATATATCCAGAAAGCACGCAGGAAATTCCCTATTTTCACTCAAGCCAAGTAAAAACCGGGTTGCTATTTACAAATACAAATTCCTATTAGTCACTGACATTCCTCCTTGAAAATGAAAGCTACAAGTGGAGAGTAGAGCACAGAAGTCATCAAGGCCCAAGACGTTTTGCTGTTTGACAAAGCCCACACCATCAGCTTTGCCAAAGGTCTCTATTCACTAACAGGTGCAGGGACTGTGGTCCTACACTGTCACCCTTTATTAAAGGGTGCAGGGATTCTGCATTTCAGATACAAGTTACAAGTGGTTAATACCACTTTCTAATGCATAGATTGATAGACAAAATGAATTGGGGCTGGAGAGATGGCTCAGTGGTTAAGAGCACTGACTGCACTTCCAAAGGTCCTGAGTTCAAATCCCAGCAACCACATGGTGGCTCACAACCATCTGTAATGAGATCTGATGCCCTCTTCTGGTGTGTCTGAAGACAGCTACAGTGTATTCATATATAATAAATAAAGAAAGAAAGAAAAGTAAAGTCAAGCCAAACCAAAAAAAAAAAGAATTATGAGCAGCATACTACACTTAAAATCTAAAAGCAACAAAATCCAATATGTATGAAGACTTTGTTTCCAAACACAAGCTTAAATATAAACATCATGACAAACAGAAGACAAAAATGGCTACATCCTCTTACTAGATGCTGCCTAGGTAATAGGGACTAACCTCAGGGCCTCATACCTGCCAGGTAAGCATTCTACCACTGAGCTACATTCCAGCTCTTTTTACATGTTATATACATCACTTCTTTAAACCCTCACAAATACCCAATGCATAGGTTCTATGAATCTCAATGAATGGTAGATCCAAGTGGTTACACACATTACTTCTTTTAACCCCCACAACTATCCATGATAGGCAACATAAATCTTCTAAGGACTGATCTAAGATGTTGTTCTGTGCAAGAACCCACTATCTCAGGCAAAAAAAAAAAAAAAACAGTATCTGCAAGTTAACTGCTTGAACATCATTTTATAAGACCTACAATGCAATTTCTGCTAGAGAGCCAGTAGATAATTATCTTTTTAAAGTTCATATTGCATTGCTAGCTGCTGACTGCATGGGATATTGGAATCACCTGAGTTATTACTAGTGCACCAACAACAGAGAAACATGACTCAGGAATCTTAGGCCACTAATCAGTCCCAGTTACTCAAAGTTTGGCAACCAATCAACCAAAAAGGTAGAATTCCAAGCACTAACAATAATTCACCAGTGGAAATTCAATAGAAGGCTTCTGGAAGCAGTTCTGCTTCTGGCCATGGTATATCTCCTATTCTGTTGACTATATACTGTGCTTGATCTAAAATTAGCACCAAATGAAAATATCTGTAAGACTACTAATGAAAAGTTCATGTCCCCCTCCCAAAACACTAGCTGACCTCTTCTTCTTCAGAGTGAAGTGCTAGATCATAGAATGACCTGATGACTTACCCTGAGCTGTATTCTGTTGGTCAGGCAGTTGAGCCAGAGAGCCCACAATCTCCAGTGCGGCTTCAGGGCAAGATGAAATATCACTGCTGGACTTGTTTTCCCAGAGGCCATCCTGTTTGGCTGAAGCTCCATCCATGGTCAGGACAATCCAGACTAAGAAGACTCTGAGGAGCTACAAGTAACTCTGGATTAAGTTTGCTTTTTGCCATCAGCAACAGCTCAGAGCTTCTAAGAAGAATCTTACTCTGTTTTCCATTTTTAGGTTTAATGTCTCATAAATGGCTTGAAGTCAAACCAAGCAATACCATGATTCCTGAGAGGACAAAGAGAAAAATTAATTGGGAAACTTAAGTTGTTAGATTTTAAGTAACAATTACAAGGCTCCCAATTTGTATAGAAAACAAATACAGATTTCCACCCAACAAACAATCCCTGAGCACCTGCAACATCCTAGGTTTTGAGGGAGCCCTTTCCTAAGGCATGCAGTCTCTCCTGGTGCCAGGTATAAGAAGTTCTACCACAAATGATTCTCCAAGGTTTTTAAAAAGGTGCTTGTAATCTGATGTAGTTGTCCATGTGGCAACTGAGGAACTGAACTTTAAATTTTGTTTAAGTTTAATCTGAATGTAAATAACCATTTGTGGCCAGCAGCTAATGAACTAGACGGGCCTAGATGCTCATAAAACACCAGGAATGATCATGCCCAAGGCTACGCAACTCAGATCTACAGGCGTGAAAATTAAAGAAGTGATTACTAAAGGATGAGGTAACAGTATGCTAGATGAGGATCCTGAAGGGAGATCCAAGGACAAACAGAATGGCAGCTAACTTAGAAAGTGGACAGAGAAGGCATCTCACAGCAGGTAACCATCCACCTTTCCCTATTAGTAAGACCAGTAATCACTATGGTGGATTAAGTTTAAGAAAATATAACTTCACCACGAATCTGACAATTAGTTTTAAACATTGAAGTGTGCTGATGAAATTACTAACTTTTTTCCTTATCAAATGGTCAGACTTAAATATAACCTTCCAGGCACACTGTAGGTATATTCATATCTATGTTATTTTTCAGAATAAGTTCCAAATTATTGTTTCTGTTCTGTACTTAACATGTTTCATAAACCTCACCGGGCAGTAGTGGTGCACGCCTTTAATCCCAGCACTTGGGAGGCAGAGGCAGGTGAATTTCTGAGTTCGAGGCCAGCCTGGTCTACAGAGAGAGTTCCAGGACAGCCAGGGCTACACAGAGAAACCCTGTCTCAAAACACAAAAAACAAAACAAAAAATAACATGTTTCATGACAAAATAACCTATATCCTGAGCTAAAAAGTCATACTGAAGCTGGTGTAGAGGCACATGCTGTTAATACTAGCACTCAGGAGGCAGAGTCAGGTGGATCTCAGAGTTTCAAGCCGATATCGCCTACATAGTGAATTACAAGCAAGCCTGAGCTACAAAGTTGAGACTCTGGCTCAAAAATAAAAAAGAAAAGAAACACACTGAGAAATTACAGGTAAGAAGCCTCAGAAGCCTGAGAAGATGGTGTTCACGAGAAGGTGTGATGCTGACTCAAAAGGAGGACTAGCACACTGACACCTGTCACTGCAGACACATGGCCTCTGACTCCATCTGTTCTCCGTGATTGATGATTACCTATGAAAGAAGAAACTCACCAATAATAAAGTCAGTTTAGCCTATCAACTTAGCCAATGACATATAGGTCTAGTATAGGATAAACACAAAAGGAATGCAGCCAAAGAATCCCAGAGATAATGTGCCTTAGATGCAGTGGCAATGCCCGTAACTTAGACTGTTATTAGACAAACAGCCAAGAATATTCAAGTTCCACTGATTTAAATTTGATGACAAATACATCAGGTTATCACAAGCTAGAGACCACCACATACTGCCTCTTATTTCCCCTTACTCTGAGTTTGTGCCGAGCAAGACATGTGACTCCTAAGCAGTCCTTCCTCCTTTCAGAGATGGATGGAATGGTACAGCCCTCCAGAACAGAGAACCACCTAACTATAACTGACTCTGGCTAATTCACTCAGATGGCTCCTGTTCACAATCAGCTAGTTCCTCCTGAAGTAAATCTACAGATCAATTTCTGGACTGTGCCAGGAGTTAGGCTCAGAAGGCTTCCATCTTCTGTGCCTGAAGGGCAGTAAACTGGCATTTACTGTCTAACCTCAGTCTTCTTTGAACTTGGGTATGCATGATTCAGTCATACAGGGTCTCATTAACTCAGACTGCTGACAAGGGCAAATCTCTAGACACCAAGGAAGATGAGACAGCTGGGGTGTGGGTGGGGACACACAGACAGACGGACACACAGACACACCCACCCTGTTTTTGGTACATACTACATTTGTAATTTTTTTTCTTTAATCAAAGAGGTCATATAGTTCTTTTTCTTTTGTTTAGTCAATTTGGCTCTTTTTGTGCATACGTATTTGCATATATTTACGTGCCATTTATCTTGTTTTTTATTCAGTATCTCTCACTGATCTAGAATTCATCACTAGGAATAGGCTGGCTGGCCAGTAAGCTCCAGAGGTCTGACTGTTTCCACCTCCCCAGTGTTGGAATCACAAGTGTACACTACCATGCCCAGCTTTCTTACATGAGCTTTGGCAAATGATCAAAATCAAGTCCTCATGTTTGTGCGGCAAGCACTTTACTGACTGAGATATCTCAGCCAGCTCAATTTGTTTGTTTTGGGTTTGGAATTTTTTTAGACAAAGGCTCAATATATGGCCCAGGATAGTCTCCAACTCATGGAAATTCTCCTGCTTCCACCTTCTGAATACTAGGCTGACAGTCAGGTACTACTATAAGTAGTTTATAGTTTCATTTTTAACCATTTGTACTCCCATTTCTAGATGGCAGAACAAAGCTATCACTGAGAAATTCCCAAGATATATCTAACTTTAGCAGTTTGCCCAAATTTCACATTGAGAGACTACTATCTCAGGTCAACAGGTTTCCAGCTTTCCCAGCAGTTCATAAACATGATCCACAAACAACAACTACTCCATTACTGGGGTTGTCATCAACTAGACAAGATGCATAGGCAAAGATAAAACAGGACTTTCTGAAGATGTCTAGTTGATGCTGTACTATTGAACAATAGCAAATAGCATTCTATATAGGTAAAAACCAAAGGCCAGCCTCAGGTACAGAAAGGACATAAGTGACAGGTTGTGAGTTAAACATGTTTGCCTCAAATCCTGTTTTTCCATTTGGCTGTAAGATCTTGGTAGGCAGATTTCTGAGCCAGTCTTAGCTTATTACCTCATCAATAAAAACACAGAGAAAATGAATACAAAATTTTTGCTAGGATTGACTACAGTAAGATATAGGATCTGTTCATGCCTCCACTAAGCAAGTGTAATTATTTCTCCTTTCAACAGCTATTCAAAATTAATGGTAAAAGCCAAAATGCAGTTATATTCTCATTTGAGAAAATAACACTACTTAAAGCAACTGGCAAAAAAAACCAGCTCATTTTAAATCTGAGTAACTTTCACTTCTTCTGTTTGTTTTCTTTTCTGAGAAATAGGGAGGAAACAAGATTTTCCAAATTGTGTCTGTGTTCATACACACAGGTGTGTGGAGGTCAGAGGACAACTGAAGAGTGGGTTCTTTCCTTCCACCACAGGGCTTCCAGGGAACTCAGGTTATCCGACTATAACATTTAACCACTGAGAAGTCTTTCCGATCTGCTTTTGGATTTTTAGGCAGAATCTTGCTATGTAGCCTGGGCCTCAAACTGGTTGAGGTCTTCCTGTCTTGACTTCCCAAGAGCTGGTATTACAGATACGTGCCACCTTATCCAGCTTTTCTCTTTTCCTTCCATTCAAGGTACACTGCATCTGAGTCATTAAAGAATTATAAAAGTTAAAGTCAGGAGGCATCTGTAAATGGTTTACAATGTCCTGCTGACAATAAAGTACAAACCTCTTAGCCTAAACTGGAGATCACTTTAATGGGACTCTTACTTATGTCTGTATCCCTCACATGCTGTGTCTTTTTTTCATTATCTGGCTATATTATGCATACAGTAGTACAACTGACTCTCCATAGGGTCTCTACACTTCTTGTTCACTTTTCTTGAGACATTCCTCTCAATAATTCTGCACAGACGCTTCTTGTCATGGAGCCCTGCCTTGACTCAAAAGTAAACTCTTTCGAAGGCTGCACAAAGCTAATCCTCACTGTTTTGAGTTGTCAGTATTCCTCCACCATAAAGTGATGAAAACAGAGACTACAACACTACTGTATCCTGGGACCTTTTACAAACAGGGCCTCTCTTTCTATAAACATTCAGTAAGCGCCAGTGGAAAGGTTGTAAGCTGTTCGCCTAGCTCTCTCTGGTCACTGACTCCACTGACCATGTTCAGCAGGGCTGTGAAACACCTCTGAGAACCAGAATCAAAACTCTGTAAGTCCCTCACGCATTGAACGACTTGCCACCATGTCACGTTCGTCATCAACTGCAAAAGGAGCAGACTTCAAACACGCTGACCCAACCAAGCAGCAGTAGCAAACGCTCAGGGCCGACCGCATCCCGTGAGGTGCAGAGGAAGCCTCTGATTTACCAACCCCGTACTGACACCAGCTGCGAGGCAGGGTTCCAGACCCACAGAGTAAAATGAAAAGCTGCCTTGAGCTGACCGCCGCTGACCCAAAGTCTGCGCGACCCTCACCGGACTCTGCATCCGCCTTGCCCCTCGTACGCCTCTCCGGGCGCGGCCAGGGTTGCCCCAGCAGTTCCTCCACGGTCCTCTACCACAAGGTCCCGACACTCCTCAGTACTAGCCCCACAACCCTCACCCGTTACGGCCCAACCCTGCGGCTCCGGTAGGACGTGGCTGTGCAAGGGGCGGGGCGCAACAGGGCACCAGTCTCGGGCAACCCCCCCGGAAACAAACTGTCCTCGAGGTCTTCGTTCCGGAAGAGAGACTGTCCTCTGCGGCCAGTAGCCACTTTCGAATTAGGGTTAGTATGGATCTCCGGACAGAACTGAGGTATCCTTCAGAATGTGGCCTTAAAATTTTGTATGCCTTCCTTTTAGAGAAACAACTTCCAGCCTAAAGGACCAAATCAGACCGAAAAAAAAAAAACCTTCCGGCGGTAGTGACGTAACCAGGACTCACCACGCTCCCGCCCCTCGCGGCCTTCTGACTGGTGGGTATGATGATCCACGTGGTCACGCCCTCTGGGGCGTGGCTTTCCCGCCAGACACCGCCCCCACCACGGTACTGGCAGCTTGTTCCGAAGTGTTTGGAAGCCCTGTTTGTATTACGCCAGTGTTATCCACGGCCTGACGCTGTGCCACGCGACTGCATTACCAATACAAGGAAGTCTAACAAGTATCACAAGCTCGAGGACTGACTGGACTATAAAGTGGGACTTGTCTTAAAAAGTAAAAAGATGTCTGCAATGTAGTTCAGAACTCTTGGGTTCAGTCTCTAGTATGTGAAGAGATCGGAAAAGAGAGGAAGTTCTCGCAACAAACAATATACTATATTAAACTGATCCCACAGCTACATGGGAAAAATGGCAAGTCTACATTTTTTTTTCAGTGCTAGAGACTGTATCCTGGGCCTTGAAAGTGTCTAGCAACCTCCCCACCTCCAAGCTGCATTTCTAACCCCCAATAAAAATTACCATAGTTTTACTAAGGTATAATTTACATACTGTAGAATTTACTCTTGTGTACAATTTGAATAAATTTGCAGCTGTACACCCATTTCTATAATCCAGCTTTAAGGGCACTTTCATTGGACTAGCTCTTCTCACCCCCTTCTTTCAGCCCCTGGTGACCACTGCTCTGTTTCTGAATGTCCATGCCTGTACATTTCATAACAATAAGATTCATATATCATATAGCTTTGAGTTCTTTCTCAAATTGTATCCATGTTGTACATCTTTTAGTGCTTCATTCTCATTGCTGAATTATATTCTATTGTTTGGATATTTCTTTTGTTTCTGTTCATCAGTCAATGAACAAATCTGAAGGGTCTTGAGGTAGACAAAAGGACTGACAGGGTCCCAGCTTTATATGTCCATGGGGGTAATGGGGGAAACTGCTGTGTCTACTGAGGACTGTTGGGTGCCAAGGACTTTGCCAGATGCTGTCTAATATCCCTGCTTTCAGAAAACTTACTTCTTGAAGATCATATAAAGGTGGAAGGAATGAACCAACTCTACAAGTTGGCCTCTAATCTCAACATGTGCACCATGATACACTCACCACATGTTTACACATATCGTGCACACACACGCGATAATAATTTTAAAACATTTTTAGAGACCTCTCATCAATCTCAGCCAGTTCCTAAACAAAACCTATCTGTGGAAATCTGCTTCAAATTTGCCTGAGAGGGTAGTGATCACGTGAAGATCTAGGAGAGTGTTAAATATGAGTAGCATGAGGAGGGGAGGTCAGTGTGAGGCTAGGGAATGGCCACAGAGGATCTGTGGCAATGGGAAGGCAGAACTTTCAGAGATGGCAAAGGCAACAGTAACCAGAAGTAAGTAATGGCCCAGGCAGGAACTCTGGCTATGGGAACAGCTCATTCTTCTCATGTAGAATGCAGTTGCTCTTCGAGAGAGATGAAAGATGATGCCTGGGTTTTGACCCGAGTCACAAGGTCATATTTTCTGAGATGCTGAAGACCATGAAGGCAGGCTTTCATGGTATGTGTGGGTGGTGTGACAGCATCTACTCTAGTTTAAAGAGAATTTGAGATGTCAGAAAGACAAGTAACACACTATCCAGTCACAGGCATAAGGCTATTACATACTCCAGGGAGCTCAGAGAGCATCGACTCTCTCAGAGTCTATTACACTCAGAAATAAGACTGGGGGGTGGGGTGGGTGGGGAATCTTTTGTGCAATGTATGGAAGCTTCACCTGTCAATAAAAGGTTATGAGCTTAGGCAAGAAATAGGGAGGTGGAAGTTCCTGAAGAGAGGATTCTGGAATCTGAGGCTTGGGAGAGATTTGGCTGGAACTCTTGTCTCATGAACCCTGAGGAAAGATAACAAGCCATGTGGCAGGACTTAGAATAGCACAAATGGGTTATTGACTTATGAGCTAGGTGGGGAATGGGCCTAAGCTTTGGGCCTAAGGATTTATTCATATATACTTCAGCCTCAGTTGTGATTTTGGGGAACTTGAGCACAGGTGAAAAGGCCCGTGGTTACAGTAGACTAGGAAGAGTTTCAAGGCAAGTGTTTATTCTCTTTGGTTTTAATATAAGTTATGGGGCTCTATGTTATATGATGTTTAAACTAATGTGTTTAATGGAACTTGTGATCAGGAGGCAGTTCTGCTATAGATCACCTGAGCTTACTTCATGTGGCTAACTATATCTGGTGAGTTTGTGAGACTGGCCTCTCCTACTTTATGGGCCTCTGTTCTCATTTCTTGAGGAGAAACCCAGCCCATTTATACAGCCCTGAGAGTGTATAAACATTAACTGGTGTGCATACAAAACTTGAGGGGAGGCAGAGAAAAGGCCAAGCCAGAGAACCCACAGGAACAATGCTGGGTTCCTCTTTCATGCCACACTTGAAGTTGGCTCCACACTGGACTTTTGTGATCTTTTTACTAAGTTTCAGTTTCCTACTTCTGAGCTTCAGCTGCCAAGTGTCTAGGTCTGTTACCCAGGCCTCACTACAGCTATGTAAGGCCATCCTGGCTTGCTATCACTCTCTTAGGCTACCAGACCAATGCAGGGTAAGATGTCACCAGGGTCCCCTCAATTGGCAGAAACCCACTTTGAACTCCAGCTACACCTTTGGGTTAGCTGTGTCTTTGATACAAACACAGTTCCAGGGTAGGGAAGCCTGCTGGAATCCTGGTCTGACCATCCCACCACCCCTTACCTACAGTATAAAGTAATCAAGATGAGTAAGCCTGAAGTTTTAATCAGCTTTTTGTAATTGGAACTAGGGGCTCCTTTGTTTTAAGCCAGTTTGTTCAGTTGGAATTGGGAATCTGGCCTAATGAAGTTGTGCTGGGGGCAGCCTGGTTCCTTTAGCACCCCTATGACCCTTTTCTGGCTTGTGCTTAGAACCCTGCATGGCAGGAAGGGTTTCTTCTGATAGGACAAGGAACGATAGATACAACAAGGCAAGGCAGAGATGTAGTTCAAGCTGACCAGAAATTCAGACAGAGTTAACAAGGAATATGGAGTGCCTCTTGCTGCACCAGGAATCACGAAGTGGATATCTGCAGGCCCCACTCTGTGTATGTTCCAAGGCTAGGTTCAAGAGCTACAGAGAAAACAGTCTGTGTCAATTCTATGAGGAAACCTGAATACCCTATAGGTGATAACAGGCAGCATGACAACTCCAGATTATTGGGTTTTTTTTTTTGGGTGGAGTGGTTCAACTTGATTGGATTTAAGGTTACCTAGGAAACACTAGGAAACACAACTCTGGGTGTCTGTGAGGTTGTTTTCAGAAAGGTTTAACCGAGGAGCACAACCTTGCGTGTAGGCTATACCATCCCATGGGCTGGGTCCTCAACATGAACACAGTACAGAAAGCTGAGCACCAGCATTCACTTCTCTCTGCTTTCTGACTGCAGATTCGATGCGACAAGCTACTTCACATGCCATCAACATGCCTTTCCCAGTACAATGGGACTATACTTTCAAACTAGGAACCAAAATAAGCCCTTCCTTATTTCACATACCATCAAGAAAAGTAATTAATATAGAATCTAGAGAAAGGAAGTTCAGATGATTATAAAGACACTGCCCGAGTCCCACAAGCCTGCCTCTTTAAGCAACTCACTCAAATTATACTCAGGAATGCTCACCAAGGCCCAAAGTCCTCATGCTACAGCCTGATATGCAGGGATTGTTCTCTCTGTCTGTGTTTATCAGAAACTCTGTGGAGTCCCTTCGGCCTCTCTGAAGTGATTCTTAGACATTATGCGTTCTTAAAGAACTGAGGATTAAGTGATTCCCAAGGAGCTTGATGCCTTGGTGCTGATGCCCCAGCTTCTTCCCTTTGGAATAGGATCCTGTAGACCTGCGTACAGGGGCCAGGGATTAAATACCAAGCACCGGAGCTTAAGGGGCAGATAACACATTCAGCACTGCCCAGGTCTGAAAACAAAGATACTATCTTATACTATGTTCAGAGACACTCAGGTTTTGAGCTCAAACATCCAGTTGGCTCACCTTTTGACATTATCTGCTGGTGAAGCCACCAGATTGACTAGCAGGCAATAAAGTAAATATTAAGAGTAGTGAACAATTAGTGTAGTGAAGAATTAGTGGTGCCTGTCTGCATTAGCATGGAGCATGTGGCACTGCACATATGAATACGACACAAGAAGAGAAACAAACACAGCTCATTTATTAGAATCAAAAAAAGAGAACCATCTCCCACAAACACAGAGTACTGCCTCTCAGTCTACATCAAGAGCAAGACAACAGTTGAAAATTGTATTCCTGAGAAGCAAAAAGTTACCAGTTTGCAAACAAATATAACAGGTGATCTCAAGAAAAGATTACAAAAAAAACCTAAAAACAAAATTTCAAGTATTATTCCAGATGACATGGCAAACCTAATGTACCAGATCAGGGCTTGGGAAGCAAAGGCCCTGTCAGCCTGGAGCCATCTGGAGTTTCAGCAGGGAGCTGCTCTCAGGAACTGGAGGGCTAAGGGCAGAGGCTAAGGGCCTGGCCTGCTGGACAAGAGACACTGGCCAGCCCTGTGTCAAGGACCTGGATACTCGAGACATCCTCCCCAGGATTAGCAGTTTTGGACATTTGATAATTTTTTTTAAATAAACAGAAACATATGCTCATTCTTCCAAATACCAGGCTATCCCTAATTTTAGTCAATTTGTAAATTATAAATTATAGTATTTGTGCTACAGTTTTTAATATTTAAATCTTATTAGAAGATAAGCACCAAACTTATTAAAATAAAAAATATACAAAAGGCTGTGTCTTTCCAGACAGAAGACTATCCTATATATCCCTGGAGGCTGTAAACTTATGCTTCCTTTCCTTCTGGAGAATGCTTCTGACATATCTGACAGCTTTTCCCACGAACTTTTCCATTTTAACTGTAGTCAAGGTACAAGGTAGAAAAGATACAAAAGTATAAACCTGCACTGTCACTGCCTCATCACACAGGAGGGGAGAGCTGCCTAGTGGCAGGGAGGTCTCAGTCTACTGATCCTCTTGCACTGACTAGAAGGCCATTGTGGCCAGTAGGCCTCCCAGGTTACCAGAGGATTTGGTATGTGTATCACCGAGGATAAAGTTCTACAAAGGGAAAAGCTACACCAGAGTGCCTGACCAGAAACCCCAGCGCTGCTTAGGGAAAACCGTAAAAATGCCCTTAAAGTGTTTGAAAGGGGTATTTTAAAAAACACAGTATCATTGCCTCCTGTGCTCTGTAACTGTTTCATGGGTCTCCTCCAATATTCAGTTCTTGAACCTTGTTTGCTCACAGATGTGATTGAATTTCCTGCAGAGAAAACATCAAAGACTATTCAAACTGTGAAACTGCACACTGTAATTGACACATAAGAACATGTGTGAATCATGTGAACCCACTCAACAATTTTTATGCTTAAAAAAAAAAGATTGTGGTTTTTTTTTTAATTTTTAAATTGATGTGCATTTATATGTGTCTGTATGAGTATATGCCATGTGTGTAGAGATGACCATGGTGGCCAGAAGAGGGAATCAAATCCCCTGGAGCTGGAATTATAGATGGTTGTATGCTATTTTACATGGGTACTGGGAGCCAAACTAAGTTGTCTGGAATAACGGGAAGTGCTTTTAGCCACTGTGTCATCTCTCCAGCTCCACTAAGTATTTCTTTTTTTTTCCTCTTTTTAAATTTTAAAATAGCCAGGCGGTGGTGGCACACGACTTTAATCCCAGCACTTGGGAGGCAGAGGCAGGTGGATTTCTGAGTTCAAGGCCAGCCTGGTCTACAGAGTGAGTTTCAGGACAGCCAGGGCTACACAGAGAAACCCTGTCTCGAAAAAACAACAACAAAAAAAATTAAAATTAAAATACTATTCGGGAACTCACTCTGTAGACCAGGCTGGCCTTGAATTCACATAGATTTACCTTTGCCACCTGAGTGCTAGGATTAAAGGTGTGTGCCACCACTGCCAGATTATAGCATGCACTCTTAAATGCTGAGCCATCTCTACAACCTAAAATTTCCTTTCTTGAAACAGACGGTGTCTGCTGTTCATGCTAAAGCACAATGCAAAGTTTTATGCCACAAAACTACTCATTAAGAACTCATTCTAGAGCTGGATGTGGTGATGCATGCCTTTAATCCCAGCACTTGAAGTCAGAGGCAAGTAGATCTCTG
Organism: Grammomys surdaster; assembly: GCF_004785775.1. NCBI lineage: Eukaryota > Metazoa > Chordata > Mammalia > Rodentia > Muridae > Grammomys > Grammomys surdaster. Next base: position 1,849,824 of record NW_021604728.1, read on the forward strand.
TGAGTTTGAGGCCAGCCTGGTCTACAAAGTGAGTCCAGGACAGCCAGGGCTATACAGAGAAACCCTGTCTCAAAAAAACAAAACAACAATATCTCCCCCCCCCCCAAAAAAAAAACCAGTCAACTCTATCTCTATTCTTGTTTCTTATACTGTGGGCAACAGCTCCAATGCCTTAATCTGAACCAAAAATTAAGTACTAGCCAATGGATTGACTGGTAGAGGACCATGGCACTGTTTTAAAAACAGGAGCAGAAAGATTGGTGCTGCACACTGACTCTGACTTCCTAAGGCAATGCACATGTTACTGTGAACAGAACTTGAAGACTATGTTGAAGACACCATGGTGGGGGTTGTAATGGCTCGAATCTGCTTGACCCAGGGAGTGGCACTATTAGGAGGTGAGGCCTTCCTGGAGGAAGTTTGTCATTGTGGACGTGGGCTTTAAGACCCTCATCCTAGCTCCCTGGAAGTAAGTCTTCTCCTAGCAGCCTTCAGATGAAGATGTAGAACTCTCAGCTCCTCCTGCACCATGCCTGCCTGGATCCTGCCATGTTCCCGACTTGATGATAATGGACTGAACCTCTGAACCTGTAAGCCAATCCCAATTAAATGTTGCCTTGGTCGTAGCATGTGTTCATAGCAGTAAAACCCTAACAAAGAAAGGAGGCGTTAAGTTACAACACAACCTCCACACACACAATAGGAAGAAAAACCCAGGTGTTACTCTATCACACAAATAGGGCCAGTAACTTGGGAGACATGTGCTTAGACCACAGCTGTTGGCCCAGAGAGAGCTAGCACTAGAATCTGCCTGTCGGCTCTAGAAGCTGTCAGGCAAGGCACAATGTGACTCATCCATGAAGACACAGATAAAAGATGGAGGACACTTGCAGAGAAGCCATTTAGGAAACACAGTAATGAGAGCACAATTTCTATTTGAAAACACTATTTTACATACTGCATGATTTTATAGAAGTATTGGGATTAAATTAGCATACATATGTGTATTTGGGGGATGGAGTAGGATTCTGGGAACTGAAGACATAACTTTACACTCTACTACTGAAGTACACCTAAAGTCCCCAAATTAGTGCATTTTTTTAGCAATAATTTATATTACTGTTGTCTTCCCAAGCTCTGAGCCCGAAAGACGTGCAGTTGACCCAAATGTTCCCTACTCACATTGCATGGTGAGCCTTCACCTGAGTGCGACAGTTACGGCCCCAGTAGCAATCAGGACGGGATGTTACGGTCACTGGAAAAGAGAAGGACATGTCTACATTACATGTATCATGTATCTCATATGTAGCTAAATGAATTTAACTGGACATACAAGGAAACTCAGCACAAAGCATCTTTGTCACTCGGTGTGTGTGTATGTTCATATAGGTGCAAGCCTGTGGGTACAAATGTATGTGTAGAAGTCAATGTTGGGCATCATCTACTTTGAATTTTTTTTTGGGGGGGTTGGGGGGGATAAGGTCTTTCACTAGCCTGGGACTTGCCAATTAGGCTAAGCTAGGGATCTTCTTGTTTGTGCCTCCCTAGTTCTGGAGTTATAAGTATGAAATGCTACACCTGGCTTCTGGCAGCTGCTGCTGCTTCTGTGAACTTGCTCTATAGAGCCAGCCAGCCTTGAACTCAGAGGTCCACCTGCCTATACCTCCCAAGTACTGGGATTAAAGGTATGTGCCAGCCACCTTCTTTGTTTTTAAAACAGGCTTATTTATTTTATGTGTACTAATGCTTTGCCTACATGTACATAAGTACACTGTGTATGTGCTTGGTGACCATGAAGGCCAGAAAAAGGTGCCAGATAAGCTGCCACATTGGCTTGTTGAACTGAACCTGGGCCCTCTGTAAGACCCACATAACCATAACCACCTCCTCCTCTCTCTCTTTTTTTTTTTTTTTTTTTTTTTAAGGGGTATGGGTTTTTTTGTGTAGTTCTGTCTGTCCTGAAACTCACTGTGTAGACCCTAAACTTCAGAAATCTGCCTGCCTCTGCCTCCCAAGTGCTGGGATTAAAGGTGTGCGCCACCACTGCCCAGCTGCTTTCTTCTTTTTTTTAGTAAAACATGAGGACTGAACTGGGTCTTCACACCAGCACAGCAAGCCCTTTACTAAGCTCACATGCTAGCTTACATCTTATCTCTCCTTATGATCAGTTTTCATAGACCATGCCAAGATTGCCAGACAAGAAAAACAAATCTATCTGAAAACCAAGTGAAAGAAACGTATTGCTCCAGTAATGTCTGTCTGATGTCTTTATGTATCTTGACCAAGTCTGAAAAGCAAATGCAACCTCAGCCATCCTATGTGCCTGTCTTCTGCCTACAACTTCTGCTAAGTATAGAGTATAATGCCATACTAAGTGTCTGTTAGAATTGACTAGTGACACCAATACAGACAGAAATGGTTTGTGGGCTCCTTACCTGGCAACTCAGAAGCAGGAATGTTCTGACGATACTGGTAGGTCAGCTCTCGGAAGCTACGCAGACCACAGCAGTAACATAGCACAGTATTTCCAGTGATTCTGTAATCTGGGGGAACATAGCTATATCTGGACACAGCCATTTATCAAGCAATATCATTTTCTAACACCAAAATAGACACAATACAAACTAGTAGGAAACTAACACACTAATCCAATAGATTAGACATTTGGAAAATAATCCCAAAACCAATCTAAATGCCAATTTAGCTGGATTTTTTAAAGATTTATTTGTATTTTATCAGTGTTTATGTACATGAATGTCTGTGCATCATATGTGTGCAGTACCTGCAAAAATCAGAAGAGGCACTGGATCCTCTGGAACCAGAGTTACAGAGCCACCATGTATGTTCTGGGAACCCTGGTCCTCTATAAGAGCAACAAATGTTCATAGCTACTAAACCATCTCTCCAGCTCCATTAGTTTAGTTTTTAATAGTAAAATAATCATCTATGGATTAAAATTTTTAAATATTTAAAGCCCCCCCCAAAAGTTTTAAGATTGGAGAGAGTATTTTCTCTTGTGCTAAAGTTAATTAAATTGTAATTCCTTATCTGAAACACATGGGTCAGAGATATTTAATATGGTTAATTATTCCTTATCTAGATCATGTAGGTCAAAGGTATTCTGGCTTAGACTGATTTTTCAGATTTGGACATATTTGTGTATATGTTCTCAAGGATTAAAATAAATTATGTGTTTTGCCTGTATGTATACCACATGTGTAGTTAGTACTTGCAGAAGTCAGAAGGCACTGAATTCCACGGAAATGGAATTATGGATAGCTGTAAACTATTATGTGGGTTTGGGGAACCAAATTTGGATCCTATGTAAGAGCAGTCAGTACTCTTAACTGCTGGGTCATCTCTCCAGCTTCCCTACATGTTTTTTTGAGATAGGACCAGGCTGATATTGAACTCAGATAGATCTACCTGACTCTTGTTTCCCCAGTACTGAAATTAAGGGTGTGTGGCACCATCCCTGGTGATTTCTGTATATGTAATGAGAACTGGAGGACCCAATTCTCACCACAGAATCATTTAGATTTTCTGCACATCTCATACATATTACCTGAGGGTGATTTGACACAGTGACGCATCACCACAGGTCTGGTATAGACAGAATCTTTCTTGTGGTGTCATGTCTTTGGCAGTGTTACAGTGTTGAAGGCATTTTCAAATGTGGGATGCTAAACCTCCATGTGCTCAGAGTAAAATCACATACAAGAAATGACTTGTAAATATGACTACCTGCAATTTAAAATCTGAAATTGATATTAAAAAAAATATAAACTGTGAAGTAGTAACGCTACAGTAAGAACCTATCTATAACACAAAGGGGCAGTACTACATACTTTTACAAAGATAGTATGTCAATGCGGCCAAAGGACCCACACACACACCAGCACCAAAGAGCATTCGTAAAGTCCAGGGTCATAAATAAGCAGATATAGATGCAAAAAGGCCTTCAATTTTGTTAATGCACAAGGCATTCAAACAGTAAGTCACTGTCAGTTTCTCTCATATTCACAAAATTAAATGCCAAATGCAAAGCTAAAAGGCAGGCAATGCCTCAGACATGAAGGGGAACCTGCACAAACTTGGGAAGGTTGTGTGTTCCAGCAAAGACTCAGCTGAGCATACCAGTCATAAAAAAAAAAAAGAATCCCCACTACTTACTCTAAAATGAAAACTTCTAGGTGTACAGCATTGCAAGCTCAACAGCTGTGGCATAAATGTAGTGGAAAACGAGAAAGCAATACCATTTAACAAAGTAGGTAAGTAACGTTATGAGAAGAGACTTCAGTGGAGAGCTGGCAGCATAGCTGAGTTGGTACAATGCCTGCTTAAGGCCCCGGGTCTGACCTTAACACTTTGTAAAACTGAAGTAGTAAAATAGGCTGGCTTCTGCCAGCACTTGGGAGGTGAAAATTAGAAGTTCAAAGTCAGCTCTGGTTGTACAGTAAGTCTGAGTCTAGTCAGGCTCATGATCATTTTCTCTAAGCCTGTCCCTTTCCACGACTCTCTGTGTAATAATAAAAAACCAAGGCAAGGCTGGGGATTTAGTTCAGCAGTAGAGTATACACAAGTACCCTGACCAGTTTCCAGCACCTCAAAAACAATGCCTGGAGTTTTTTGGCTGAAGGGAGTGAGTGATACATGCTGAGCAAACACAGTGCCTTTAGTAACAGGACACCATCTGCAATGTCACCTGAAAATGGGGTTACATTTCTGAAGAGCTTGGATGCACATGAAAACGCTATTTCCACATTTGTTTTATTCTTTGTTTATCATTTCCAATGCTTGGGACAAAACCCAGGGAGGGCCTCACAAATGCTAGGTAAGCAGTGTGTATGTAAGCACTAACCCAGGCCACTCAGCCAGTGGCTTAGCTGTGGGATTTCAAGTGAGTTTTACTTTATCCTATGTTCTTCCAAAAGATTACTTGTATTTCCCTTTTTGGTTTTTTGAGACAGGGTCTCTCTGCAAAGCCCTAGCTATGTAGACTAGGCTGGCCATCTGACCTCAAACTCACAGAGATCTTCCTGCTTCTGACTCTTGAGTGCAGGGATTATAGGTGTGCACTACCATGTCCAGACTTTTCTCCCCCACCCCCTTTCTTTCTTTTATGTGAGTTCACTGTAGCTGTCTTCAGACACACCAGAAGAGGGCATCAGTTCCCATTGTAGATGGTTGTGAGCCACCATGTGGTTGCTGGGAGTTGACCTCAGAACCTCTGGAAGAGCAGTCATTGCTCTTAACCAATGTCCCATCTCTCCAGCATCCAGCCTTTTCTCTTTCTCTCTCTCTCTCTCTCTCTCTCTCTCTCTCTCTCTCTTCTTTCATTCTTTCTTTTTCTTTTTTAAGTATTTATTTTATTTATAGTTGTGCCAGAGTATATACCCATGGAGGCCAGAAGAGGACGCCAGATCCCTGCAGCTGGACTGACAGGTGGCTGTGTACCAATAAGTGGGTGCTGGATTTTGTCTGAGTGTACTGGAAGAACAGGAAGCCACTCATATTTTCTGTATGAGCTACTCTTATTACAATACAAAATCAAGAAATCAAAGGTGCTCACAGAAGTTGTATGGGCTGCCAACCACAGACAAAACACACCAGACCATAATCACCAGAAAGAAATAGCTCAAGAGATTTTAAGCAAATTACTCACATTTCTATTAATAAACATTTAAGTCTTAGAAAAAAAAAACTGCTACAATTTCTATAGCCTCCCACACTATGTACTCCTCAGGAAGAAAGCACAGTACCCAACTTTATCTGCCAACTCAGTGCCAACAAGTGACAAAGTTGTGGAGGCTCCCTTAGCCACGCCCCCTTGGCCACGATCCCATCCTTTCCTAATAGGGAGAGAAGGTGCTAGAATAGATATACAGGCTTCAAGTGCACCAAGGTTTTTTGTTTTGTTTTTTTTTTTAAAAAAAAAAAAAAACCAACAAGTTTTTAAAACATCAAAAGTGATTAGGCATGGGCTGGAGAGATGGCTCAGCAGTTAAGAGCACTGACTGCTCTTTCAGTGGACCTGAGTTCAATTCTCAGCAACCACATGGTGGCTCACAACCCTCTGTAATGGGATCTGATGTCCTCTTCTGGTGTGTCTGAGGATGGCAACAGTGTACTCATATGCATAAAATAAATAAATTTTTTTTTAAAAAGCGATTGACAGGTATGGCAGCTCACATCTGTCATCCCAGCACTAGTGAGGAAGACAGGAGGATCAGGAGTTCAGGGACAGCCTAGGCTACACTGTGGGACTCTGTCAAAACAAAACAGTATCTAGACCCTCCTCTATCTTCTTAGGAAGGGTCAGAGTCAAAGACATATATCTATAGTAATACAGACAGGTAATACTGCCAAGTGTGGCCTGCCAAGATCTTACCACTTTATAAGAAACTAAGACACCCTTAAAAACTCATGCCCATTCTGGAGGACAGAGCTAGCTAAACATTGCTTACCAGACAGTATAAATACACCCCGCTGTAGAGCCAGGAGACTCTCGGTCAACATATTTTTCCATGTCAGACCCCTGGTTGCCAGGTAATTCTGTGATAGGAAAAAGGTTGAAAAGAAATTCCAGTTTAGATGAATCACTCAACTAGTAAGGGGGATACTTCATAAAAGGCTGGGAATGTAGACAAAGCCAGAACACAGCTGTCCTTGAATGGCATTTTCACAGAGCCAGTGGATAAACTACAGTCAGTTCCCTCATAGGTTTCACAAGCTCTCTGCCAAGAGGCTCTTTTGCTTCTGGACCTGAAGAAGAGTCACGATTCTCTCAAAAAATTCCACAAAGGCCTTCACAGCACAAGAACAGATAAGACACTGAAGGGGAGAAGGAAAATAGCAAGCTTTAACATTAAATACTATTAAAAAGGTCAGAGAAATAAGAAAACAGACTGTTAGTCACAGTGTTGCTTCTAACATTCTTCAAATCAAATCATTAAATTGCCAACATCTGCTTTTTGTAAACAACCTACCAGATCCCCCTTCCCTGATTTTCTGAAGAGGCAGATGTGCCTTTGGGAAGGGACAATCTCCAATGTCTGCTTAGATCCTACTTGGCCTCTATAAGCCACGGATGACTTTGGTAGAACCTAATCTCCTTGAATAGAAGCTAGCACACCCCAAGGAGAATTTCTCCTTTTTATCTCTGAGGACTATTAAGTTTCTCCCTTCTATACTCGCCCTCCAACCTCCTCACCAAGGGTGACAAGTATAGCTGAATGCTAGGCCCTTGTTTTCCCTGACACTGTTCAAGGCTGTTACTAAAAGGTGTTTTAATATCTGGTGATGTGTTCAAGTAAATAAATGGTCTCAAAGGGAAGCAAAGTTCTCAACACGAGCACAGAGGGTGCAGAACTGAATATATTACAATTCTAAGACCTGCGCTAGCTTCCTCAAACACGGGAAGAAAATATTCAGAAAAAGGAGCCAGAGCAAGCCAGGATTTAGAAACCCTTTCTCTAAGATTTATTAGCCAATTGCTACAGTCTGACAGCACAATGAACAGACAGGGATTTCCTCGTTTTGGAACATGTGGAAAACTTGATATATTAGAATCATGGAACTAACTGATTGTACTGGTCAGAAAATACAGTGTGTGTTTTTGACAGTGTACATTTTCAGGCAAATGCTAAAGAGAAAATGTGTGTCATAACAGAAACCACAAAAGTTATAGGAAAGCTTCTCTGTTTTCACTGATTCCCCAGGACAAGTATGGAGGTGATACCTTCAGGATATCCGATTCATAATTGTTATTGTTCAGCACTCCATCCAAGCACTTGTCCCCCAGGTTGAGCTCTGCCAGAGGAAGGAAGAATATTATCTGTTTTATTAGGATTCCATGTATCTTATCAAACTATTGTTTGCCTGACAGAATAACCAAATCTCTTTCCATCAAAGATTATAAAAAGCTAACAAGGTAAGGAAATGGCTGAGTCAGTAAAATGCCTGCCACACAAGCATGCAGACCTGAGTTTCAATCCCCTGTATAAATACAGAAAAGGAAAGAAAAACCAAGCCAAGTGTAGCAGGGCATGTCTGTAACACTAGCATTGGTAGAGGGAAGAGACAAGTGGATCCCTGGAGATTGCTGACCCAACTAGTCCTAGCCAAGTGGTGAGCATTAGGGTTCACTGAAAGACTGTCTCAAAATAAGGATGATGAAATATAATAAACAGAGTTAATGCCCAACTAGACATCATATACTACCAAAAGCTCCAGTACCAGGAATAGGTTACATCTCTTTTAGTCATTAGCTAAAGGAGTTCCATAGACCACTCCCAGACAGTACAGGTTATTGCCAATATTACAGGTTATCTTCCACAATCTGAGGTAAGACCCTATTGCTGAAATTGTCACATACTTATGTCACTAAACATGGAAAAATTAAGCTGGTACTCAACCAGACACTTCGCCCCTACTAACTAGCATTCCAAGTGCTCAAATGCTACCGGAGGCAGAAAGTAATCAACAGCCTCACCCAGCTAAGAACCCTGTGTGCTATAATAGTGACCTATCTGCAAGATACACCCACTGGTGCAGTAGTGGTACAAATGTAATGAAAGTAACCAAACACTTTTTAAAATTAACTTTAAGGCTCTCTCCATGAGATGGAACACGTACCCAAACTGTTAATGAGGTCAAGAATCTGGACTAGATAGGTCAGGGGCACTACAAGAAAATGTTCTACGACAGGAGCATAGCAATAAAATGATTGTTAGTGACATATCATTGTTCCCATAGATCCGAGCATTGCTCCACCATCTTCAGAGTAGCTGGTAAATCTTCTTATAGTAGCTGGTAAATTAACATAGAGACCTACTGTTGTGTCTGGACAGACCACATCAGGCCAATACAGTTCCACATGGGGTTTATTGTGGGGGAAGGGGGCAAAGGTGGTGGTGAAGACGAAGGGGAAAGAGAAAGAGGTCAGAGGGTCTGCCTTTTATTTGGATTGTGACATAACCGCTGGTAAAGGTAAAGGTGGGAGGTAAGCCAAGTGGATTCTGGGAATGTGTGGCAGTTGCCATGGCCACAGATGTGCGGGTCCCTGTCACCTAGGTGTGATGTCACTGGGTTTGGAGCCGATCTGCTATGCTGGTACCTGATATCATGCTGGTACCTACAAGTGGACTTTTGAGTTCTGAGCTCTAAATGGGATGTCTTTGTCATACTCCTCCCCTCAGGGCTAGGAGGACCAAGGAGGCGCAAAGACTGTAGGAGCAGAAACGTGGTGGAAGGCTCTTCAGATACAACAGGGCTGATGCACATATGAACTCATGAAGACTGTGATAGCGTGCATAAGACCTGAACAAGTTCAAGCCACACAAATTCCCAGCACAGCACTAAGAAGCCTCATTTCCAATCAAGAAGCTATTTGCAAGTGATGCTGCTCGGAAAGGGAAATCCCTTCTCTTCAGTGGAGTGATCGTGGGTGTGTCATCCACACTAGAGGGGCAGACTTCATACTCAAGAGTGGATGGCTAATTCAGAATGGATTCCACGGGTTGTTTTTTATCTTTTTGTTTTGTTTTGTTTCTCGACACACAGAAAAGTGGGGGTGGTAGTGGGAGATCTGGGAGTTTGAAGAGGGGAAAGAATAAGATCAACCTACATCACATGAAATAATTAAAAATTGCCGGGCGGTGGTGGCGCACGCCTTTAATCCCAGCACTTGGGAGGCAGAGGCTGGTGGATTTCTGAGTTCGAGGCCAGCCTGGTCTACAGAGAAACCCTGTCTCAAAAAAACAAACAAACAAACAAATTAAAAATCAAGAAAATTCAAAAAACAGTATCACTGACAAAAACAAATAAAAAAATTAAAATTTTAAAATGGAGAGCCAGGAAATGGCTCAATAGGTAAAAGCATCTGCTCTAAACCTGACAACCTGAGCTCAGTCTCTGAGATGCATGTGGTAAGAGAGAACTGAGTCCCACAAAGTCCTCTGACTTCATACATGTGATGGCAGGTGTGTGCACATACAAAAAAATGAAAATGAGTAATTCTTTAAAAATAAGGCAGGAGTCAATAGAGAACAGTCAATGTTGACCTTTGTCTTCTATCTGTACACATGTATGCACACAAAAACTCAAATATACATTTATGCTACACACACACACACACACACACACACACACACACACACACACACAGCACCATCACACCCAAACTAAAATGGAATCTTAAATAGAGAACAGGTAAAATTGATGCCCATCTCACTACTGAAACAGGGTCTACTTCCACTGTAGACTAAACTTCAACTTTTTTTCTTTGCGGAACGATCTCACTATATAGACCTGACTGGCCTGGAACTCTTATTAAGACTAGGCTGGCCTGGAACGTCCAGAGATCCACCTGTCTCTGCCTCCCTGAATATAGGTATTAAATTAAGCAACACCACACACCTGTTATCTTTGCATTTGCTATCCTCTCGCCTAAGTCTCTGGAAGGCTAAAATTATAGGGTACGGTTTTTATGTGAATAAGTAATTTCTCCTGTATAGGAAAACCAGTATTTTTCTTATTTTGTTACTGCTTGCTTTTGATGCAACATGGGTTTGAGACTTTTAAAGTGAGAAACCTCTGTAGTGTAGCAGAAAAGGGTAGGTAATCACTTGATGGCTCACAGAAGCCTCTTTTCTCTGAACATAACTCAACACCACCTGACCCAAATTCACTAAGAGAACTCACAAATGTCAAAGCAACTAAGGGCTGAAGAGTTGACATTACCACAGAATGGGGCCAAGCAGCCAAAGCAGCCAGTCCTCGTACAGCCCCAATACAGGTGGCAGAAGGGCTGCAGGCACACTGCACCTGTGGACAGAGGACAGTTGGTCAACTGAGACCTACAACTGTGGCTGTTCTCATACTTGAGGACATTTAGCACCAGACTCAAGACCTCAACTCTCTTTGAAAACAGCATTTCTGAGGTGTTTTCAATGAACTAGGGAGCAGAGACAGCATGGCAAGCAACACCTGAGGTAAAAGTGATACAACTATATAATTCACATTATCATATGTTATGTTATGTTAAAAATCGTGACCTTAAAGACAGCTTGGTCTCCGGCCCCAGCACCCAGACAGCCCTCGTTCACTGTCTCCCCAATCTGAGTATGTGATACACTTGAAGTAACTGCACATTCATGGCTTCAGAGAACTTTCTACTGACCATAAATACTGTTTTTACATTGTTATTGTGCTTGCCTTTGTAGAAAAGGTTTTTAATGTTTAATGTTCTCTACAATGCAAGTTTATTGAATATGGTACTAAATAAACCCTGGCTGAAATTCTTACAGGACTCAGTAGCTAAATTTTTTAAAGGGAATAATCATTTTGTAAAAGCAATCTCTACAGAATTAGCCAAAAGTAAAGACTGCCCTCTTAGCAAAATTTTAAGGACATAACCTCTGCTGCCACTTACTTCTCGGATACAAGGTAAGGTACTTTCTGGACTCTTCCAGGGATTCCTTTCAACATGCCTAGAAGTCACTCTGGTATGCCTGGGACTTGTTAGTTGCATATCCCAGAATGCACGTCCCTGCTGAGCTACTGTTTCTTCTGTGCTGCACTGAGTCCAGGATAGGAGAGCAATCTCCCCAGCAGCAGTCTCTGAGCACACAGAACACTCAACCTCACTGAAGTGGAGTGCTTGCACTGTATCAGACACTGTGCCCTTGATACGCAGGAGAATGGCTCTGGGACTCCAGGGACTTGTTGATGTGGCCACATGAGTTTGTATCTTTCTTTATTTAACAGCAATAATAGTCAAGCAACTTTCAAGTTGAGAAATATTTTTAAAAGGCAATAGATACAAGCTAGCATTTCAAGCAAAAGTAAATTCAAGCAGCCATTAAAGATGCAATGCTAGGAAGGAAACCCAGGAGCTTGTACATCTAAACAACTCTCCTACCACTCAGCTATGTCTCTATCCAAAGACCTCTTTTAATGGTAAGAAACATAAATTATAAACAAGATATTTCACCTATTAGAGTTATAAATAACATATTATATAATGACTGTAGTACTGATAAGAGAATGGATATAGAATCAGAACCCAGAAGAATCACACACATATGGAAATGTGGTCTCTACAGGGCAGTGTTATTAATTGGTGGGGAATTTAACACGCTCATGTGGGATCAAATGATTATGACTATATGCAGATGGAAAAAAAATCATCTTTGTTTTAAAGCTTACATAAAGTCAATTCCATTTGAAAATTAAGCCATGGAGGATACACAAGAATGTCTTCCTATTGCAGGGGGCACCTCAGGGAGACTGATATACTCACACTGTTGAGGGGCAACACGGGAATCCTGCTCACGCTCAGCTCTCCGGTCAGGCATAGGCTGGAAGCAGCAGGTGCATATGGCATGGCTTCCTTGAAGAGGGCACGTATAATCAGGGGCTGCTGACGTACATACATATTTAGGTCAGAGTAAGTCTAGGTATCAGGGGAAAGACAGCAGACAAAAAATTTACAACTAGAGAGGCAACTATGAAATACAAAGGAGAAGTGCCAGAACCCAGGAGGAATTCAAACTACTTCGTAAGTGGCCAAATGATATTCTGCTATTTGAAACACAGGAATTCAGGCTGGCTATAGCTCAGTGAGTATTTGTCTAGCATTTGAGAATCCTCAGCTTAATCTCCTGCACCAAAAATACACAATGCATGTACGCATACAAATATACAAATAAAATTAAAAATTAAAAAAAGTAAATGGACTAAGGTAGTTGAAATCAGGCATGGGTGGATACACCTATAATACTAGCCATTGGGAGGCTGAGACAGAAGATCAAGTTCAAGGCTAGCCTGAATTATAAATTAAGACCCTGTTTCAAAAAAGCAAAAAGGCTATCCTGGGCTATGGTCAAGCATCTACCTCTGGTTGCTGAGGACTGCTTTGCTTTCCCAACTGTGGGTTCTAGAAGTGGACCCCAAGAACCAGAAGAGAGTAGAGTAGCCAAGAATGTGCCTCCTAACTACCATCCTACGTTAGTGGCCTTCTAATACACTCAGGCTAAATAGCAGTAAAAGGGCCTGGGATCCTAAGGCTATCTTCAGTTTGGCAATGATTACAGTGTTGACTGTACTAAGAACTGGAAGAGCTACAACCAGAGTGGCCAGCCCCAGGCAGGGAGCACTGCAAAGCTACCTGAAGCCAGTTCAACCCTTAGAGCTAAGAACAGCATGCCACATGTAAGTAGGCAGCTCTCTTTTCCCTTCCTCTCATCTTCTCTGTTTTCCTTTTAAGTTGGAGTAGAACCCAATGCCTTACAAATAACTGCTTGGCACGTCCTCTATTGGTGAGCCGTATCTCAGCCCGTCCTTTGTTTTTCTCAGTGCATCTAGGCGCCTGTCTGGGAAATACACAACTGATGGGCAACACTATGGACATGCAAGTCAGCCAATGGGAATTCAGCATAATGCTAGAGAGAAGCCAGTCTCTTAAATTGGATAGTAGATACAGAATGATCATTTTGGCTTTGGAAAACTCCACTAAGAAAACTCCCTGAAGCAGTAGGCTGAAGAAAGACAAAAGTTAAAACCAGAACTGTCAATTGTTAGGTATGTCTGAAAGGGAAGACCCTCAAATAAACAATGTCCACTTAATTAATTAATTTTCTCTCTCTCCTCTCTCTCTCTTCCCCTCTGTGTATCTCTCTCTATCTCTTTCTTTCTGAGACAGAAAGGTCTCTCTGTTTAGGCCTGGTGATCCTAGAACTCTATATAAAGACCAGGGAAGCCTCGAATTCACAGAGATCCTCCTATCTCTACCTGGCTCTCCTCATTTCTTACCAATACTGGTTATGCCAAGCAAGAGGCTATGAGAGGCAAAGGATAGCTGAAGCAAAGGAAGAGCGAGCAGGAAAGACATCATAGAGGAATCACACCACAGGAAAATAGAACAAAAAACACAAGGATGTAACACAGTGGGAGGAAGAGCTCATGGTTAGACACCACGATCTTACCTATTGACAAGCTGGCAGATGTTGAAGGTGCTTCCCCACCAAGGGCCTGCGCAGCTCCCAGCTCACTATCTGGGACTGGGCAAGGAAGGGACTGCACTGCTTGCCTTCTGTACTCAGGACACTGTCTGCATACGATGTACGGCTGACTGTGAGGAGAAGAGCTGCAGTTACAAAGGAACAGGCTCCAGGCAGACATCATCACCTACCAGCTCCAGTTGCTGGGCTTCTACCCTTCAAGGCCTCTACTCTACTCTGCTCATCTGCAGCACCACTTCAGCATGTGTGAACAAGGCAGTGAACCCCACTTTTCTGCCCAGCTCCTACCACAGGGATGACACACCCATAACTACCTGGAACAGGGGTCTAAATGTGAGGATAGCATCCACCACAAGATAGCTGCTCTGTGCTCAGCCACTCTCCTGCTCAATCCTTCACACCTCATGCTTCAGCACATTCTACCCTGACCACTTACTCCCTACTTGGTGGACATGGACTCACAGGCTCCAAGGCCAAGAAAACCCAGGCTCATGAGAGAAAACTACACTGTAACTACTGCTAGTTCTCTCAATACAGGTATGTTCTTGCCTTGTTAGAATCAGAGCACAGCTGCAATCCCAGCATTGTCAAGGCTGAGGCAAGAGGATCTTAGTGAGCTAGGATTAAAGGTGTCAGCGGCCAGACTCAACTTAGTATGCCAGATTGACCAGAATATTCTCAGATGCTAGGCAATCACTCCATCACTCAACTACAGTTCTCAACCTTTTTTTGTTTTTGTTTGTGTTTTTGGTTTTTTGGTTTTTTTTTTTTTGGTTTTTGTTTTTTCGAGACAGGGTTTCTCTGTGTAGCCCTGGCTGTCCTGGAACTCACTCTGTAGACCAGGCTGGCCTCAAACTCAGAAATCCGCCTACCTCTGCCTCCCAAGCGCTGGGATTAAAGGCGTGTGCCACCACTGCCCGGCTAGTTCTCAACCTTTTAAAATAGTTTTGTTTTGAAACAAGAGTCTAAGCTTCTCAGGCTAGCTTTGAACTCACTCTGTATGCCAGAGGAGGTAATCTGCTCTTTATTTTTTAAAAATTATCATGCATGGCCTTGGCCCAAAATGGAGACCTGAAACCAATGTGTCACCAAGTAAAATTAGGTCTCAAAGGGCCATCTCCACTCTGCTTGGGTATTATGCCTCTCCTGTGATACTACTCTAAGAAATTATAACACTATCATTTACAGCCTAGGACTCACAGTCTCTTAAGAATTACATGTGCTTATGTGGGCAAAACAATACATATGACTTTTCTGCTATAGCCAGTGAACCAGGACTTTTGATGAGGGGGCCTCAGAAAATGAAGGGTATTGTTGGGGAGATTCAAAACCCACTGAAGAGTCTTGGAATGGTGGTTCATGCCTTTAATTTCACTGCTCAGGAGGCAGAAGTAGGCACATCTTTGTGAGTTCAAGGACAGCTTGGTCTACATAGTAAGTCCAGGATAGCCAGGGCTACATACAAGAGAGAGACGACTAAGCTAGGAGTGGTGGCACAGGCCTTTAACCCCAGCACTCAGGAGGCTGTGGAAGGTGGGATCAAGGCTAGCCTGGCCTAGATAGTGAGTTCCAAGATAGCAAAGGGTACATGAAGAGATTCTGTCTTAAAATTAATTAATTAAAAAGTCCATCAAGGCTCTCTGTGGTTCTTAACTTATTCATTGCTGCTCTGGGACCATTCAGTTCTGGCTATACTCCAATTTGAGGAAATAAGCTAAAAACATTAAGGAAACTGACTTACTGAGTCCTAGAGCTGTACACTCCACAGTTCAGTTAAGCACAGTACTAAGGTACTTCTCACCCGCAGATGCCCTCTTTGAGCCAGGCACAGGTCTAACCTGATGTCTGAGGATTCACTATCAACATCAGACAGCTCTAGCAGGTCCTCTGAACTTCCCTCCTCATCAGAGAAAGACCTCCTGACTCTGGGTTGCAGCATATCTTGAGTGATTTTATTCCTTGCATCCATACTTCTCACATCTTCTTCACTGCGACTCTTATCTAGACATAAAGGGCATAGCAACAGTCACTGTCGAGAGACATGTGGAGGTTTTGGCTTTTACTGTCTATTGTAATGCTATGTGCTGGTCCCTAAGATTTAGAGTCTGCACTTAGCCCCTGGGACCCTGCCCCCAAGTTAATTCTGATTGGTGAATAAAGATGCCGACAGTCAACAGCTGGGCAGAAGAGACATAGGTAAGGTTGAAGTTTCACAGACTTGAAGAGAGAAGACCATGAGGAAGAAAGGCAAAGAAGCCACATGGATGAAGAGCAACATGCAGAAGGGAGAAGGAGAGCCGCCATGGGCAAAGGGCCAAGAGAGCGTGGCTCAGAGGGTTGGCCAATTAGAATTAACAGCAGCCCAGATGGAACTCAGTAAATAGTAAGTGATAACTTGAAGTCACTGATAGAAAATTAGATTCTAACAGCATGGACGGTAGGCAGCTGCCTAGCTGTTATGCTACATGTAAGGCATATTAAAATATAAAGGCTGTATGTATTTTTCATCCAGGAACATAAATGGTCTAAGGTGGGGAAGAAGCCCAGCACCAGGAATGTTTTTCTACAGGACAGGACTAGAGAGACGATGGCTCAGGGCAGAGCTTCAGCCCCAGGTCCTACAAGAGAAAAGGTAGTGGAGCTGACCTGGGTGCTGGATAAGGTATGCTTCCACGAGGTTGTTCAGGATATGGTTTTTGCAAATCCGCTCCACTGGACATCGGCAGGTAGGGCACAGAGATGAACGCTCCATCCAACCAGAGTAGCAAGCTGCACAAAATGTGTGCATACAAGGCTGCAAACTGGCAGAATATGAAGGAATAAAGAACACATTTCCTGACAAAATCTTCCAAAGATCTGCCACTATTACACGCAAACAAAATCAGCTTCAGGCTGACCCAAACAGGATTGCAAGCTGGATCCCCAACCACGGGCAAATTGTGGAGAACTGTATCATCTAATCTAAAAATACTTAAAGCTCAGTATTAGAAGATACAAAATAAAAATTAGTAATAAAAAAAAAAATCAGAGCTATATGCCTGTTTTCAGAGAAAACAAATCATAGATCCAGCACCAAGTGTTTGGGTACTGAAAGTTGGGTAGGATCCACCTCCCAAGTTTCCAAACAAAAATCAAGAGAAGTTTCTCCCAAAGAGAATCCTGGGATCTTCATTCTATTGTAAGTATTATGTCTTTACCCAGGAATATTTTTTTTTTTTTTTGGTTTTTCAAGACAGGGTTTCTCTATGTAGCCTTGGCTGTCCTGGAACTCACTCTGTAGACCAGGCTGGCCTCGAACTCAGAAATCCGCCTGCCTCTGCCTCCCAAATGCTGGGATTAAAGACGTGCGCCACCACTGCCCGGCCCCAGGAAATGTTTAAAACCCAGTATACAACACATGATTCACCTACAAGGCAAAGACCAGGTTTGCTGGGTCACTCATGGCCTGCGTTAGTCAAAAACTAAGATTAATCACATCTCATAGATTCTGTGGCCCTGGTCTGCAGGTTCAAAAAAATCCTCCTTGTTGACACTACAAGTAAAATGGAAACCTGAGCAGATTACAGGGCAAAGAAGATCAAAGTCTGTTTTATTTATGGTCACTTCTTCAAACTTGTCAAGGGAGCTGGCACTGCTGAAGCCACCCTAGGATATGAAGCAGCACACCTCACACAATCATGCAGAAGGTCTTGACAGATGATACAGGTTAGTGTCTCCTCCATCTTGTCTGGCTTCACAGAGACGTCTTTGATATCCTCACTTGAGGTTTGGGCATTTCCATGCTGGTCTGCAACTAATAACTGGAGGTTCATGTTAAGCTCCCCATCTACAAGACAAAGGACAAATCCCAACAGTCACAACCACTTAACCTGAAGACACAGACAATCCTCACATTTCTATTGTCTACCAACAGCAGAGGAGACAAAGCCACTTAAAAAGACTTTTCCTGTTCTTCAGAGAGGCTCTCATGATGTAGCCCTGGCTGTCTATACAAGAACTCACTGTATAGACCAGACTGCCCTAGAACTCAAGATAATCTGCCTGCCTCAGCTTCCTGAGTGCTGGATTTCAAGGCATGTGCCACCATGCCTGGCTATGAAAACTATTTTAAAGATGGTCCCAAATAAGCCACATGTTCCTATGCCTAAATTCTGGTTTAAAAGAAGAGCTGCTGATGCATTAGACATAAAGATGACAAGTGGAAGGAGACATCAGTGGAATACTACTTTTATAAATGTCACTTTTGTTTAGACAAATAAAATATAACCCTATGCACAAAAGGAAGTGCTGGGGGAAAAAAAAACCTCTAAGGGGCACTGGAAGCTTTAAAAATGTCCTTTTGCCAGGCGGTGGTTGCACACGCCTTTAATCTCAGCACTCAGAAGGCAGAGGCAGGTGAATCTCTGAGTTACAGAGGCAGGTGAATCTCTGGACTACAAAGTGAGTGACAGAAACCCTGTCTTGAAAAACCAAAAAAAGAAAAAAAGATCCTTTCTTCTGATACATTTATATACATACATAAGCTACTACTGATATTATTTTTTTTTTTGGGGGGGGAGATTTCCTCATGCTGCCCTGATTAATCTCAAACTCATTAAGCAGCTGAGAGTTACCTTAAAGATCTGATCCACCTGCTTCCATTTCCCCAAGACTGGGATTATAAGCACACAATATCATAGCTTGTTCAATTTTAATTTATTTTTAAAAGCTGGATGTATAGACTGGGCATGACGACTCACTAGAGAGGCAGAGGCAGGGGGAATCTCTAAGCCTAGCCTAGTCTACAGAGTGACTTCTGAGACAGACAGCTAGATCCCAAATGAAATGTTGGATTCATTACACTTTGCTTATTGGTTTGCAGGGAGGGCAAAGAGATGCATATGGAGGCCAGAGGACAACTTGCAGGGCTTACCTAGCCCTTTCCTTCCACCCTGTAGGTCCTGGTGAACTGAACTCAGGTCTTCAGGCTTAGCAGCAAGCTCCTTTACTCACTGAGACATCTCACTAGTCCTCAATTTTTATTTTTAGTTAAAGAAATGCTTAGGGCTGGAGAACTTGTTGCTCTTTCAAAGTACCTGAGTTCAGTTCTCAGCTCATAACCACTTCTCACACCACCTCAAGAGAGCTGATGTTCTCTCTGTTCTCCATAAAATACAAATAAAAAAAAAAAAAAAAAAAAAAAAAAAGCCAAACATGAGGGTGCACACCTTTCTTCCCAAATGCTTAATCACAGCATTTGGGAGGCTGAAATAGGCAGATCTCTGTGACTTTGCTAACAGCCTGGTCTACATAACAAGTTCCAGGTTAGCCAGGGCTACATACCAAAAGCCTGTCTGAAAAGAAAGAAAGAAAGGAAGGAAGGAAGGGAGGGAAGGAGGGAGGGAGGGAGGAAGGAAGGAAGGAAGGAAGGAAGGGCGAGCGAGCATGAAAAGCATACAACTTTAAAAGTCACACAGAGGGAAACAAATGCAGTTATTCTCCACCTTGGCCTTTCCTTACCTAGTTTCCTCATCTAAGGAAATTATTCAGTTTTTTTCCCCCTGTGTATCTGTATTGTAATACTTCAGTTGATTTACTTTGTTTACAGTATTGGAATAAAATCTAGGGTCTTGTACATTAGGCTCAACCACTGAGTTACCCTCAACTGACTTATAATTTGAAAAGTCCTCTTAGGCCAGCCTGGTCTATAGAGTGAGTTCCAGGACAGCCTGGGCTATAAAGATGAACCCTGCCTCGAAAAAAACAAAAAGAAAAGTCCTCTTAAAATCATTGAGCAAATATTGCTTAAGCTACATTTTATGGCCATCATTATAAATATATTAAGTATTCATTGCTAAACTGAGTAGTCTAAACAAATTTAAGTTTTCTTTTTTTTTTTTGGTTTGGTTTGGCTAGCCTCAAACTCTAGAACTCAGAAATCTGCCTGCCTCTGACTCCCAAGTGTTGGGATTAAAGGCGTGCGCCAACACCACCCGGCAAATTTAAGTTTTCTATCTTACATAATTTTCTATTTTTAAAAACATTTTTTATGAATGTGTGCATACCTGTATGTGTACCATATACATGCCTGGTGCCTGCCAAAGCCTGACTTTACAGAGAGAGTCTCTTAAGCATCAGCAGTAAATAAAATATAAATGAAATAAGTAATGAGCTACATGGGGAACAAGCTCTAGCTTTTGGCCTAAGCAATTATTCATAATAATTTAGTCTCAGAGTCGTTATTTCTAGGAACTAAGTGGCCAGGAGGAAAAGCCCAAGATTACATGAATTGGGCACTAGGTCCCCGAAACTGGAATTTCATGTGATTGTAAGCTCTCAGGTGGGTGTTGAGATGCAAACTCAGGCCCTCTGCAAGAATAAGGGCTCTTTTATTTTTATATTGGATATTTTATTTATTTACAATATATTTGAATTTGATGTCATCCCATTTCCCCTCCCTAGAACTCCCTATACCATCCCCCTCCTCCTTTCTGCTTTTATACCATTTTAATTACCTGCATGTATTAAGGTCAGTTCTAGGTTGAGGGTCTAGCATTACAATAGATGCAAATAGTCAAGGAACAGGCAGAACAATAAACACAAAGAGACAGAGAGCCTTTGGGGCTGCTTGGCAAGAATCTGACATTGGCCAAGGACAAGAAAAGGATCCACTGCTTGGCAGGAATCTGACTTTGGCCAAGGACAAGGAAGTAGGCTTCAGGCAGGAATCAGTCATTAGGCTAGAACAAAGAAGTAATTTCAGGCAGGAATCTAAATCTTAGTCTAGAACAAAGAAGTAATTTCAGACAGGAATCTAAATTTTAGGCTAGAACAAAGAAGTATGCTTCAGACATGAAAACAACTTTGGACTAGGACTGGGAAGTAGGCTCAGATACTTTGGTAATCCTGATAAGCCCTTAGAAACAGTGATCCCGGGAGTGTTCATGTAATTGGGTTTAATACCTTGCTTGTTCTTTGACTAAGAATAAGGGCTCCTAACCACTAAGCAATCTCTCCAGCCTCTAAATTTCCATTTTTGTTTAAAAGTCACCTCTTATCAATATTTTTTTCCCCAAGACAGGGTTTCTCTGTGTTGTCCTCGATGTCCTAGAACTCATTATGTAGACCAGACTGGCCTCAGACTCAAAAGATCCACCTGTCTCTGTCTCTGAAAAAGAATTCGTGTGGCACTATGCCTGGCTTGATAATTTTTTCTTTTAAGGAAATTGTGTGTGCGTGTGCGCGTGCGTGTGCTCGCTCGCATGCGCATGTCTCCATGCCGTGGCACACATGTGGAGGTCAGAGGACACTTATACAGAGCTGGTTCTCTACTTTTACCATCTATGTGGGCTCCAGAGAGAGCAATCAGGCTGCCAAGCTTGCACAGCCTTTACTGGCTGAGCCATGTCACCAGCTCTATGTTTACTTTTTCCTATGTAACTATTGTGATTCATATCATGGCATCCACAAGCCATTAATTTAATTTACCACAGATGTTCAGATAATCTGGTTTTCTCCCCAGGACATCATTCCTAGAGCTCTTCTATCACTCTATTCCCACAGCCAGCTGGCCTTGAACTCTGACCCTCCCACCCTGTGTCCCAAGTACTGACACATATTATAGAGTATATGTGTCACCATATCCTGCTTAAGACAACATTTTTTAGAGAAATTACTATAATATCAAAAATAGAGGACTTTGACATCCATTTGTAATTGAAAAATGCAGTTTTCAGAACAATAGCATGGCCTAGTAGTGAACAGTTCTATTTAAATTATGCAAACAGAAAGAATTCTAGACTTTCATATAGAAAATGCAAGTTATTACTAAACCTGAGGCAGATCCACATACTTCTGCAAAAAGTGGAAACCTACTGCAGGCAACAGCCAGCACAGCACAGAGTACAAGAGACCAAAGGATGCACAGAACAGCAGTCTAACCTCTTCTCATCTTTTTTTTGGCAGGCTCCAATTCCTCATGGTCTTCGGTTTTCAACAAAGAAAAGGATGCTTCTTTGTCTTGGAAAATTGGAGAAAGGCTAGAGAGTTCACCATTTGCAACAAGTGAACTGCATTCTTTTGGGGAGATGCTTGTATTCCCAGGTCCTGTGAAAGGGGACAAATAAGAAAGATTTTTATGTATCTGCTTTAGAACAAAGTCGGGAAAGAGTCATTGATTTAAATCAAGTACAGTTTGTGATCAGAAATATCCGCTTAAGAATGATGCATGTCTTACACACTCATCCGTGAGTCATACCTTAAGTGCATTAGACCCCCCCATCACTGTGCTACGGAAGCTAGAGGTAGGCAGCACATTCATATGGATAGACATGCAGGGAGGCCCACAGCACAATCATCCTGAAATACTGGGTCTAAGATGTACAACACATTCTTTTTTTTTTTTTTTTTTTTTGGTTTTTCGAGACAGGGTTTCTCTGTATAGCCCTGGCTGTCCTGGAATTCACTCTGTAGACCAGGCTAGCCTCGAACTCAGAAATCCGCCTGCCTCTGCCTCCCAAGTGCTGGGATTAAAGGCGTGCGCCACCACCACCCAGCTGTACAACACATTCTTGCAATCACAAAATGCATATTACATACTAAATATCGGCAAAAGGTATGAAGCAGACACTTCTGCCAGGAGTGAGGAGTACTGTCAAGGAACTAACTGATGGAGTTGTGACCTAAACAGGCAGAAGCTTAAACATCCCATGCAAGTCGAATGAACTTGGCTAAAAAGTCAGGAAATTTTACATTATCCTCTATCTTATTCATAATATTATGATACAATACATATATGCTTTATAATATTCAAATGGTAAGTACTAGTGTTTGAAAAAGAAGAAGCTGGTTTATACTATCTAAACCAAAAAAGGGGAGGGGGGAGAGGCAATGGAATTATTTTAGGAATAAATAATACTCATATACTAACAAAAGAACAAACTTCCCAGGCTACTTCCTGGTCCTGGAACCTACTCATCCTCTGATCTTTAGTCTTTTAGGTTCAGCTTTTCATTTAGAACAAAGATTATATAAGAGCACTTCTATGGAAGGTCCCTGATAGGGGGACGGAATATACACAAGCACTCATTATACCGTCTCGCATCTGGTAGACACTGAGTAGTAACTATAATTGTGTTAGTATGATGTAGAGATATAGACATTTTTCATTTAAAAAAATGTATTTACCCATTTTAGGAAATGTGATTATTAGAAGGTTAATAAAGCCTTGTCGGACTACATGGCATGCACATGAATAGATGGAACAGAATACACATGTAATGATAAAGCAGGTTTTGAGTGTTTATGTATGTGTGTTGCTGGGGATCAAACCAAGAAAGGAAGAAGGATAAGCCATGGGGACCAGGGCATGTAAAACTGGTTCTAAGCTGGGCAGTGGTGGCACACGCCTTTAATCCCAGGACTTGGGAGGCAGAGGCAGGCGGATTTCTGAGTTCTAGGCCAACCTGGTCTACAGAGTGAGTTCCAGGACAGCCAGGGCTATACAGAGAAACCCGGTCTCAAAAAACCAAAAAAAAACCACAACTGGTTCTAAGCAACACACAGTTCTGGATAGACCTTGAAAACATTATGATATATGAAAGAGTCAGTCATAAGACCACATACTATGAACACAAACGTTCAGAACATGCAGAGATACATGAGTTTCCTTTTAGCTGACAGTGTTCTGTAACTAACAGTGATGGCCACATAACCTTATGAATGAAACTTCAACTGAGTGATATCTATACCGTATGAATTATATTTAGATAAAATTATAAAAGTATTATGTTACCATGGTCCTTAATGTTTAGTCTTTCTCTTGGGAATAAGTATACATGGCTACAGAACACTCACTGATGAATGGATTTGCTGTATCTCAAGGAACAAAGACTGTGACTGTCATTGTGATCCCGTCTCACCAGAGCTAGAGGAATGCTTTTGCCCTGCAGAGGTCAGCTCTGGCTCCGTAGAAGAGGTAGAGGCCGTGGGGAGGAGGTCTGATGTCGATGTTGATGGCTGTGGTTCCTCTAAGCATGTCTGAGCCATGGGTGACAATAGTGGAACCTGGGGGTCATCACCCTGCCCTGGACCTGAGGAATCTTTGGTCACATGGAACATATTTTCTTTATTGGCTTCTACAGGCACAAAAACAAAGGGAGTATACTCACAACTCAGAAAGACACTAAGGGGCTGAAAAGGCCATCCTAGTACACAAAGCCCTGGACAACATCCAGGCCTCTGCTATCCTTCCACTTACCAAGGGATTCTTGAGTTAAGCTCTGTTTGTCATTTAAAGATTCATAGAGGTATGCCACATCTAAAAGGAAATTAAACAAGTCAGGGAGTGGTGGCCCCGTGGGAAGTGCGCGCCATCTCTCCCCTTCTATGATCACATCACAACTTGTGTTTTGATTATCTTCATTTACCATCTGGTAACAACTTTTACCAGTTTAAGTGATTCTAATAAAAGTGAACCACATTTACCAACCTAAGTAGAAGGAAGCAACCAAAGGGGAAAATGGTCTCACAAGGGAGACAAGGGTGAAAAAGACGCACTTCACTAATAACTGTGAAATAACCACTAGAGAGAATAGATAAGACCCCATGGGGAGAGCAACAAGACCAACCAACCCGAGCTCCCAGGGTCTAACCCACCAGCCTGGGAGCACACAGGGAGGGACCCATGGCTCCAGCTGTCTATGTAGGGGAGGAAGGCCTTGTCGGGCATAGGTGGGAGAGGAGGTCCTTGGTCCGGTGAAGGCTGGATGCCCCAGTCTGGGGGAATTCGAGGGTGGGGAGATGGGGGGGGAGCTGGGGGCACATCCTCATAGAAGCAGGAAGAGGGGGGATGAGATAGGGGGGTTCCTGGGCAGGGGAGGGAATGGGGTAAGGGGATAACATCTGAAATGTAAATAAAATATCCAATAAAAAATAAATAAAATTTTTTTTTAAAAAAAGAAAAGATACAAGATCCTTTTGTGTGGCAAGAGGCTGGTTTTACTTTAAGAGGACTTAAGGAATATTTTTAGTGTCCTCTTTTTACTCCTTGCCAAGAATAAATTTATGGTGGTCTTCACATGTTTCTGGGTACCCTTTAAAGATTCTCCCAACTCTGCTTATCCCACATGGAGCTAGATCCAGTCTAACCTTTACTATCTCTTATAAAGTGTCCAAAAGCAGTCCTGCCAATGGCTTCTGGGCCCCATCTAGGTTTTACTCCCACATTCCAATTCTACTGCCCGGCCCATCTACCCATCCTTGGCTGCCACTCTGAGGTGTGCGGCTCCAGATGGGTTCTTGAAGAAAAGCCCAGCTGAAGGGTCAGCACTCCACCCAAGTGCTTACACCAAGAACCCGCATAACTGTCACTTTCTATGGAGATGTCTCCTTCTACACGTGTTCTTTCTGAGGGTGTTTCTCAGCCTCAGCTGGATGGCTTCTTGGTGCAACACCTGAGAAATGTATCTACACCAGTTAGTTTTCCTCTCTTACTGTGTTCTGGCTCATTCTTCCTGTATACCAAATAGATGATGTCCCCGCTCTGTAAAGGGTAAGTCTGCTTCTTAACAACTTGTAGCTTGTTGATTACCGTTCCATTGGTGCTGTAAAGAAAACAAAACAAAAGAAAACGAAACAAAAGCTTAACTTACCCCAATCAAAATAACTAAATAGCATAAACATTTTTCTACCGTATTAAGAAATTTGCTCAGCATTACTATCTTGAAGATACTCAGAGGGAAAAAAACCTATTTAACCATTTATGTATGCAAGTATCACCTGACAATGATCTAGACAAAAAGGTTGCCTGTTACTACTCACTTATAGCAAATTAGCAACCCAATTAACTAACAGAATGGTTTTTTCTCTTTCTGTAAAGATTACTTTTTACTCCTGTCCTTTTTTTTTTTTTAAGTGTATGATTATTTTGCATGCCTGCATGTGTGTAGTAGGCCAGAATAGGGCACCAGAACTCTTGGAACTGAATTACATATGGTTTTAAATGGTCTGTGGTTGTTGAGAACTGAACCTGGGTCTTCTGCAATTCCAGTGCAGGCTTTCTTGCACGCTTCAAGGTGGATCCTGAGGCACCACAGGGCTGTAATTTCCTTCTTTCCTGAGCTGTTGATAGCTCCCCCTCCCCCGCCTCCAACAACCAGTTCATTTTCTCCCCCTCTCTCATTCTCTGCCAGTTCATTCCTTACTGAGTACTGATCCCTCCCAAAAGATGCATTCAGGACAAAAGTAAAACAAATTGTAGGATTTCAACTGAAGGCATTGTGGCTCCTGTGCTCAAAAGACATGGAACCCCAATTATAATCCCATTGCTAGATGGGAAACCACAGTACATGTCCTGGGTCCAGAGTGTGAGGACAGGAAGGATTCTCTTGGGAAGAACTTTTTGGTGGCGACCTATTGGAAAATCAGACAATGAGTACATGATGGCCAAAGAGTTAAGTACACTAAACATAAAATAAATTTCAACTGAACCAAGCTTGGCTCTGCAGCTTCATTCCTGAGGTCCAGCACTGGAAGGAATTTGTATTTCAGACTTGCACAATAATTCTCTCAGGTCAAGGAATAGCAAAAATTTTCCATAAAGCACATGGCACTAGTTCAAATTCTGTAGTCACAAAGTCTCACTCCAACTACTCAGCTTTGCCACTGCTGCATGACAGCAGCCAAGGGCAGGACATAAATATGCAGGCACACCCATGTCCCAGTAACTGATGAAACAGCATGCAGACGTCAATCTTTACACAATCTTGACTGGCTTTCTGCAACAAGGTATCTTCTAATTGTCCATTTTCATATTCTTTCTCAAACAAATGAACTCCTGCTCTCAGGCTGAAGCCCAAATGCCCTACTATGATTTCTATTTATCGCCTGAACTGACCCCACATGTCCTTTTGCCTCTGCCTTGACTACCTGCTTCTCCTCTAGACCACCTCTGCCCCAGAAGGCAACACCTCTGGATCAGAAAAGAGATCATCCCAAGAGCATCCAGAAGGAATCAGCCCACCAAGACCCACACTGGATTTTGAACCTCTACAAACTGTCAAAAGTAAGTCACCATTCTCATAAGCTATTAAGTTTGTGGCAACTTGTTGCCACAGGAAGATGGCTTTAAAACTAGCACCATTTTCTATATAGTGTTAAGAGTTAAAAAAAATTCCATCTACTATCCACTAAAATAGAAAAAGACCATTAGTTCTCCTTAGAAAAACCTCTTCCCAGCTTCTATGCCTTGCCATCTCTACAAGTGTACAAATCTGAAATCCCAGGACTCAGGAGACTTGTCAGGAGACTCAGGAGGATCATGAGTTCTGGGTAGCCCCGAGTTCCACAGAACAGTGATATTGTATGAAAACAAACAAACAAACAAACAAAACAAAGTACCTAAAACTTAATCTAGTTGGTGTGTAACTCAATATACTGCCAGAAGGCTACCTATTGCTTGTACCAAACTTAAAACAACCACATTCTGAAGCAAGTGCTTCCCTTCAAAAGATAATCAGATGTAAATACAGTTAGGAGACCCACAACAGTGTCACATATAGTAAGAAAAAAAACAGAGGAGGGAAATAATAAGCTTTCATGAATAAATGGGATGTCTCCATCAAATCCTTCTGAAGGATCAGGGAACACTGCAGAAGAGGAGTTGAAAAGTATACAAGAGCCAGAGGGGATGGAAGACACCAAGAAAACAAGGCCTTCATACAAACTCACAGGAACTGAAGGAGCAGGAATGGACTTTCACAAGAAAGAAGTGGACACATGTCCCCATCCCTAACAGCTAGCTCCAACTGATAACCACTTGCAAATGAAAAATTAGTTTTCTCCAAGGAAGTCTCTGGGGAAACTATTCTTCAGGGTAGACCACATGCCAATCTGTAGACGCGAACAGAAAATGAACTCAGTGTTTTTGTTGGCATCTTTGAAGGTTCCTTGTCTCAAAATGTTGTCAACTTTTTTTAAAAAATTCAATTTTATTTTTCATTTTTATTTATTTACTTTTACCCTCCATACCTTTTGCACATATATTATGGTTTCTGACTTTGTGTTTTTGTGGGAGTCCTGGCTGTGTGAATGAATGTGTCTCTGTGTCTGTATCTTTTTCTTGTGCTTTTTCTCAGGCTCTCTTCCTTCTGTTTTGTCTTATCTGAATTTGTCTGCTTTTGTTTTATTTTATTATGTTTTATTATTATTTAGATGACTTTGTCTTCTAATAAGACAGAATAGGCATGAATCCAGATGGAAGGGGGGTAAGGAGGAACCGGGAAAAGTACACGGTGAGGAAACCATAATCAGGAGAAAAAAGAAAAACCGACCAATATATCTTAAATCTTATTTTTGAGATATATGAGCTGTATTACCACAATGTAACTGCACTGTCAGCTCCCTAGCTCCCTAACTTACAAAGGGAAAGAGAAGACAAAGTGCTCACCTTGTGTCTTCCAGTGTCACCTCACCAGATTTTTCATCCACTCTAAGTTTACAGTGATCTCCAGAGACCAGTTTATTGCTGGGGAAAGAGAGGTCACAGCCTAAAACAGATGGCAAGAAGACACTGGACATTACTGTGGGCTCTATGAGTACTACCACCTTGCTTTTCCAGTCTGTGACCAATTGTTGCCCGTGGACACAAACAACATTTAAATACGGAATTGTTAACCTAAAGTGAAGGGCTAGGATGTATGTCCTAACCTTCAACCCAGTCACCTGGAAGATATCACATCATATCAGCAGCTTCTTCATGATAGCTTATCACACAAACAGCTCAACAGATAATAGTATCTAAAGTGTAAAACAAACAAACAAAAACAAAACTAAAGGAAGGGGATTAATTAATTTTTTAATATTTTAAAAGAGTTGTCAAGTTTTTCCTCTATGGAAATCTGCGTTTCATAAATCAGAAAACTGAAGTAAAGACAGACACAGAAAATATGATTAAGAAAAGTACCATAGGGGATATATAAGAAAATAAAAAACAGAAAGGGGCCGGGTGGTGGTGGCGCACGCCTTTGATCCCAGCACTTGGGAGGCAGAGGCAGGTGGATTTCTGAGTTCGAGGCCAGCCTGGTCTACAGAGTGAGCTCCAGGACAGCCAGGACTACACAGAGAAACCCTGTCTCGAAAAACCAAATAAATAAATAAATAAATAAAAAACAGAAAGGGATCTATATTAAATGCAAAGTGGAAAATACTAAAAAGAAAAAAAAATGGTGCTTTCTCTAAATTACAGAAGTATGTGTGCTGATAGACTGCACCACTAGAGCTCCTCTCTTTGAATGACAATCACAGCTAGGCAAGAATCTCATACTGAAGTACCCCACAGGCTAGGGTAGGAGGATCATATGTTGAGGCCAGCCTGGGCTATATATGGTAAGACTGTCTCAAAATAAGGGTACGTGGGACACAACGTCCCACATGAGATCACAACCTTATTCTGTTTCGACCTATGCTTTGACTTCATCACTGACCTATGGGTGCAGGTTTGCTTGGCTACTTTGTAGGTTCTTCTTTCTTCCATCCTTTCAACCCCCTAACTATAGATAAGAGAGAGAGAAAAAAAGATACAGGGGAGAGGGACTGCATTATCTTTAAACTATTTCCTGCTGATTAGGGGCATCCAGTTCCTTGAGGCAAATTTGATCTTTGCCATTAGGATATTTAATTCCCTCTTCTTGTTTCTTCTTTGGGTACAACTACTTAACAAACTGTGAACAACAGCAACCAACCAACAACCAACAACCAGCCACCCACCCTGCCTCTCATGGCCCTAGCATTCATATACTCCTTGAAAAGTCCCCAGAATTCCAACCAATTGTCACACAATTGTAGAAGCTACTTGCCACTGGCAAAACCACGCTCCTTGCTAGAGCATGAAGCAAATCACAGTCAGCTGCTGTGGACAATTTGAAGCAGCTCTGTAACACCATAGTATATTCTTACAATATTCTTGTTTTTTTAAAGAAACAAAAAATTCCAAAAATTGCCACTATGTATGTGTTGGTGGATCAGAAGACTCAACATTTCCCCCTCCTTGAACCACCAAGTTTTATCAGCAGGAAAGGGAATGAGCCAAGGCCAGGATGCCTCCCTTCATCTATCAGAGGAAGCCCTCCATAAGAAAAAGAAAGTCTAGATATCTTATAACTCAGAGAACCTGGGGATGAGTGTTTATGTAACATATTGGACATTAACCAGGCTGCATAGTTGGCTATGTCCTGCTCCAACCACTAGCTGATGTCCACAAGCTGCTGGCACTCCTGGATATCAACATACACGATACCTAGGTAGGCTTAGATGCAGCTGATCATTGCCTAGATTTCTATCAACTGGGCTCTAAAGTGGACTTCTCTGTTAGCATGCATTCCAGGAATGCTTTCATGTCAAGCTACAGTAGAAGCTGTATTTCAAGATTCTAAAGGATACGCTGAAGGTCAATAACCTAATAACTTGCTTGTGTAGTTACTCCATGTGGTGACCACCTTAGCATCCAGCTACTCACTTTGATTTGGCATTGGTTACTCATCCTTCCAGTTCTTCTCTGCCAGGATCTCATACTGTCTTGTCTCTTTTAAGATCATGTATGTATAGGTCAACGCTCAAGGCAAAATGCATGTCCCTACCAGGCTGATCAGATGCTTTTGTGATTCTGCAGGCACACCAGCTTTTCTTCAAGGCTTATAACCTATACCTCTGGGTTGTTTGTGGTCAGTTAACTGATGTTGGCTTTCAGACTCAGACACAGGGTCTGTTCTGATACATTTAAAATCTGATTTAGAAATCAGCAGCAGCTAGATGGTAATACCCATCTGTGGACAAATCTAGAGTTTCCAATGAAGGCAGCAAGAATCTTGTTCTAAAGGTTCTCCATGGTCTTGCAGTGATGGCCACAGAATGTCTCAAGCCCCTGCTACTAGTACTAGCCTTCCCCTCACTCTGGTCTGACAGTCACTGAAAGTATACATAGTGACCTTTGCATTCCCTGCCAGTAGCTCAACAGACCCAGCCAACTTGCAGGCACAACTTAGCCACCAAAGAGGAAGATGAGGACATGAAAAGGTAAAAGACACAGATGTGGCCGAGCTAAGGCTCCATGGATGATGGGTTCACAGAAGTGTTCCTAGCCCTAAAGGTTCTACCCAGGCCCCTGAAGGAGGAAGTAACTAACAACTACTGGCAACTGTAGACAGTCATGGTGAGGGTATCTGCCAGTGACATTGGCTTGAGGAGATAGAAATAGCAGGAGTTAGAAGATTCTGTGCCATGGTGACAAATGCCTTTAATCCCTGCACTTGGGAGGTAGTGGTAGGTGGATATCTCCATGAGCTTGAGGCCAGCATGGTCTACAAAGGAAATTCCAAGACAGCCAGGGCTGTTATACAGAAAAAACTTTGTCTCAAAGAACCAAAAAAAAAAAAAAAAAAGAAAGAAAGAAAGAGAGAAAAAGAAGGAAAAGACACTACTTTTCTTCTCCTCTGGCATTCAAAGCCAATTCCATTAAAAATCTCATAAAACTTTTGTGTGAAGATCAGAGGACAACCTCCAGGGGTTAGTTCAAGCTTTCCACATACTAGTATCACCAAACTAGTGCAATGACCTTTACATTTTTAGTGAAAGTAATTACTGAAAGCATTTCTTTTAGAAAGCAGATTTTTGTTTCTTGTTTTAACAGGCAATGTAGTATCTTGATATGTATATTATAATAATGGGCTCTCTAATGTATGTGTATGCATGTGTACATGATCATGTTTGTGGAGGCAAACAGGGTCTCTCAATGAACCTAGAGCTCAAGAAGTCTGCAAAAGTAGTTTCAGCTAACAAACTTGGATCCTTCTGTCTCTGCCTCCCCAGAACTAGGATTAGCCATGCACCACCAAACTTAGCTTTTTATACAGGTGCTGGGGATTTGAACTCAGGTCCTCAAACACTTTACCATCTAAGCTTTCTCCAAAAAGCTAGCTCAAAGCTACTACAAGCAGTTCGTGTAAGTTTTCATCAATCCTCCTAGCAAAATAAGGTGGACACAAAGTTATAGAAATATATATCCTTAACCCAAAGCAATTGATGTCGGGACCTGTATATGACTCTGTTCAAATTCTGTTTCCTAGGTTCATTAAATAAAATATTCTAGTTCCTGGGACTTTGTGATCTTTTCAAATAGAAACCCTGCCATTATAAACTGCCCTCTGAGCACTGGTTTAACAGTGTCCTCGTCTTCCAGCATGTTCTTTGTTCTCTTTTGTCACACAAAACATTTTTCTAAAGTCCCTGTGGTTTATTTTTTTCATCCATCAACTGTTTAACAGTGGTGTCAAATTTCTACATACCTTTTCAGTTTTCCTTTTGTTACTGATTTCTAATTGCATTTCATTGAGAAAGGGAAGTGTACAGTAATGAGAACACGATTGTATTTTGAAGGATATATTTACATATCTAGTTCATAAAGTTGTACTGAGAACTGACTGAAATCCATCATCAAACATCCAGAAGAGCAACTGCACAAATAAATAACCCCATTTTAGGGGAAAAAAGGGAAAGCACAGTGCACCTACTCCCTAACCCCCATTCTGGTAGCTTCTGTCTCGCCAGCCCTGTACTTTTCCCACTTCAAACCCCCTGGTCGGTTTCCCCCATCTAAACCCACTCTGTCTAGGTCTTCGATCCTGCTCTAGGCCTTCAGTCTTTTCTCACTTGGGTACCCACTTTGGGTCCTTATGCTTAATCCCTGTCTACCCCTTCCCTCGTCCTCACTCCACTTTGGCTTCCGCACCTCTCTTCCTTCCGATGGTCCACTCGCGTTTCCAAAGAAGGATTTGGGATTCGTCCTCCTCTGCGCCTAGACGAAGAAGCCTCCCCCAGGGCTCCTGCGGTGGCGGCTGCTCTTCTTCCCCGTGTAGCTCCATAGGACTCACATCTACAGAGATCCAGAAACGCCGGCTTAGGGACTACTTCAAAAACTCTGCACCGCTGCTAGCCTGGCCGCCGCCTCCCTAGCCCGGACCCCGCCCGCCCGCCAGCTTACCCCCCGCCCTCCGCGGATCCCGGAACCGGCCGCACAGTCGCCGCCACCGCTGTCAACAGACATCTCGAGTACCCCAGCTGATCCACGGGAGGCGAAGGGGAGGGGTGCAGGGCGGTACGCCCAATGATTGGCTGGCGGCAGTGCCCACCGAGAGCGACGGCTAGAGCGGTGCCAGGAAAGGCTATCCAGAGGGGGCGGGGCGGAGCGATCTAAGCCTGCGCAGACAAGAGGTTGTGCACCTGATTGTCATCTTTGATGCTGGCAGGCGGACTTACCTTCCTGCAAAAGCACGGAAGTTGCTGTGGAGGGCGCCATGTTCTATTCAGGGGAGAAAAAGGACCGAGGAAGTTCTAAATTGGAAGGTCCTTAAGACCTTACTTGTAATACCGATACGGTTTGCCATTTAACCTGTAGCGAGATAAGGTGCTATTTTCATACATCAGATTGCAAGATATGGAAACTTAGTACTGTGGGTCAGCCCTTCGCAAGGAGCATAATTAAGATGTCAATTAGGAACTGGTAACTCGTCTCTGAGAGCAGATTTGTATTATCTTTCTACATTAAATCCTGTTCCTTAGAATCTTGTGTCATTCCCGAGTTGTATACCACAAGCATGTTTGTGGCCCCTGGTGAAAAAGAAACACTGGCAAAAACAATGCCCTGGAAGGAAATCACTGAAGACAGAGAAGCAAGTCCACAGAGTGGTACTTTAGCAGCTCAGAATAATGTCTTTGCTGGTGAACAGCTTCAAAAAAAGTATTAAACATCTGATTTTTTTTTTGTAAAAAGAAAACACATCCACAAACATATTTGTAATATATGTGGAAACGCATCTTTGCCTGTATCTACAAATATTTACTCGAAAACTTTTGAAAGGATATAAAAGGAAGTAGCAGGCTGCCTCTAGGAACAGAGTTGTAAGGGTCTGAAAATCGCTGAAGGAAGACCGCAGACTCAGGTGCAAAGATAAAGATCGTTTACTCTGCAGAAACAACCAGCACGTGGAGGTCAACCATTTTTTGAAATGGTAACCTCAGACAAAGATACATAGGCCTTCTTATAGGGAACCAGGGGAACTCTCTAGGAGGATTAGGTAATCTCTAATGTGACTGGCAGTGGCCAAATGAGTAACATTAGTATAACTTTGATTGGCTACTATGTTAGTTCTTCTATATTTAGAGAGAGAGTGGGTTAGGTAATCTAAAATTTCAATGGTGAGTGCTGGGGAGGTGCACGGGTCAGCTTCTGATTGGTTTGTGCCAGGTAGTCAGTGGTCTGCATTCCCATGTCATGAATGTTTAACTAGAGGATGAGATAGGTCTGCCCAACACAGATGACCCCTACTGGGACAAAATATTGTCACATTCTTGTGGTTATCCCCATGCTGTTCTTTGGGAAGAGGTTTTATGACCTTGTATCTGGATGTTATGATCTGTTCCTGGAGCTTGTCCCTTATGGCCTAGTTTCTGGGACTTATGGTCTGTTCCCAGAGGTGATGCCTAAGGCTTTCTTTTCAAAATCAGGCCTGGTCCTTAAATGGAGACAAATGAGGTTTATGTTGTCCTTTCAGAGTCAGGATGGCGCTTAGACTTCCATTCAACATTTATAGCCAGCCATTCCTAGCCTTCTGATAAGCGTGTTCAAAGAAGTGCTTCAGTAGATGATTTCTTTGTTGAGTATCATAGAATGGTAGCATCTAATACATAAAAGCTATATGCTGTCTATTGTTCTTAGGCTACCAAACTGAATAACATGTTACTGCAATGAACACTGTGTTGGGGTTCAGAAATTTCCTTACAAACAACACGAACACTGATCTCAGACAGGGGCAGTTTATTGAGCATATGCCCCAGGACTGATCAACCAGGCCCACTGTCCACATTTGGGAACTGAACTGTGACCCCAAGTTAAGATTATACAGGGTTTTTGAGCCCAAAATCCACAAATATCTGTGCCAAGTTATTCCACCAATCAGGATTTAGGGATGGGGGTTTACTTAGAAACATGTCTGTGTTGTATACTTATCCTGCTCCCATTGATTTAGGTATTCAACTGTAGCAGGGACTTGACTTTTTTTTAGGGTGGAGGGGTTTGAGACCAGGTTTCTTTGTTTAGCCCTGGCTGTCCTGGAACTCACTCTGTAGACCAGGCTGGCCTCGAACTCAGAAATCCGCCTGCCTCTGCCTCCCAAGTGCTGGGAATAAAGGTGTGTGTCAACACTGCCCAGCTCTTGACTTTTCTAATATTCATGTCTTAACTTAACTTGCCAAAGTTACCCATATACACGTTTCTTTCTGCCAAGTAGGATGTCAATTCCCAAGGATGCCTTGGGAACTTAAATTTAAGTCTTATTCCAAATGATTTCTTATATTGGCGCAGGTGTCTCTCTTATGATGGGGTTCATCTCAGGGGCAGCTTATACCATGAAAATTTATACACAGATGCAGTAAGAACTATTGAGTGGTTGGTTCAGGTCCAAGCTTATTGTGAATGACACAGTTCTACTGACATCTATCATGATTGGTTTCTAAGAGTATAGGACATAACAGACTATGTTATCAACTTGGCATTAGAAAGTTTCCTATGAGCTGGGCGGTGGTGGTGCACACCTTTAATCCCAGCACTTGGGAGGCAGAGACAGGTGGATTTCTGAGTTCGAGGCCAGCCTGGTCTACAGAGTGAGTTCCAGGACAGCCAGGGCTACACAGAGAAACCCTGTCTCGAAAAATCAAAAAAAAAAAAAAGAAAGAAAGAAAGTTTCCTATGAACAGCAGAAGCGTATGAGAAAGTTTCCTTATAATGGCAGGCTAGCCAGGAAACTTACTAGGCATTAACATTTTACCTAGGTCTTATAGGTACTTGTGGGGCTGGAGACATGGCTCAGTGGCTAAGAGCACTGACTGCTCCTCCAGAGGTCCTGAGTTCAATTCCCAGAAACCACACAGTGGCTCATAACCATCTGTAATGGGATCGAATGCCCTCTTCTGGTGTATCTGAAGACCGTGACAGCATATTCACATACATACAATAAATAAATCTTTAAAAAAAAATGTAGGTGTTGTGTTTATAAAAAGATAAAGAGTATGTCCTTTGGATGTGTGGAGAGGTATAGAGGAAGGGGATGTCTCACAGGACCCATGTCGAGGCATCTCTTCCCCCTGAGGGACCAGTCACACACTGGTATAGCATAGAATAGAGTTTATTCAGGGCATGGGGAGGGGAGCCAGGAGGGTAGTAGAGGCAGAGGCAGAGGCAGAGGCAGAGGCAGAGGCAGAGGCAGAGGCAGAGGCAGAGAGAGAGAGAGAGCGAGCGAGAGAGCGAGGGGTGGGGGGAAGGCCAGCCATGACCACGTGGAGAGAGGGGGAAGGGAATGGGGGAGGGGCAGAGAGAGGCTACAGGCAAGAGAGCAAGAGGGTAAGGGAGTAAGAGAGAGAGGAGGGAGCAAGCAGCCCCTTTTATAGTGGGC
Source organism: Grammomys surdaster (assembly GCF_004785775.1). Taxonomy (NCBI): domain Eukaryota; kingdom Metazoa; phylum Chordata; class Mammalia; order Rodentia; family Muridae; genus Grammomys; species Grammomys surdaster. Next base: position 1,886,326 of record NW_021604728.1, read on the forward strand.
AGGCCTACCTGGCTGTTGCCAGGTAACTGTGGAGGTGGAGTTTAGACAGAATACTAACAGTAGGTAATTGTAATAAAATATCTGTGCTCTAAGCATAGAAAAGAAATGATATTAATACTAGACAATAGGAATTTTAAAGTTTCATTAAAATCTTTCATAGTCACTACTGCTAACATCATTAACTAAATTGTTGCTATGTGTTGCGTAATACCACAGTATCATTCTTAGTTCTATCATTCAAATAAAAATACATAGTAGATTGACGTTCCATGCATAGCAAAACCCATGAGTTTCATGTTCATGGAGCCAGAGTGCACTTCATTTGGTGTGAATTCCTGTCAGGGGCAGCTCTGCTTATACACAGAAGGCCTAAAATCAGCCATAGGCCTAAAATCAGCAATAGGCCTGACATACATGCCTGCTAACACAAAGTCTTGGGTCTCTGTGGAAAAACTGAAACAGATAGCTATAAGATACTGTAAACAGTCAGCTCTGGTGGAAATTTACCGCCTGGATAGGAACAAGTAGTCATAGGTCTTGTATATAGTCATAGACCTTGGGTAGCCTTGGTGGATAGTACCAACTTAGATAAGGACAAGTGAATCATAAGCGGAGTCATAGTGACCTGTCCCCTGAACCTTCACCCAGCTGACACTCTGTTCTGGAAGATGTCTGTACTTCCCCTGAACACCTACGCTCCTGAGTCATCCCCTTCCCCACATCCTGCCTTTTTGTGTATATAACCCCTGTGTGAAAAAAGTAAAATCATTGGTTTGATCAGACTATAGACAAGCTGTGTTTCTTTGTGCCTGCCTGTTTCCTTCCATCTCTCTCTCAGTGATCTCCCCAGACCCCTGTTTAATGCCCTGCTGGACAGGACAAATTCCTTGATGAAAAACGACACTCTGTAGAATACAACGATGGTGGAGTTAGTGAGTCTGTAGATGATAATGTAGATTCCATACAGAGTAGGAAAATCAATATCCATGTTGTCATTCCAGTAAGAAAATATCGCCTCCTTCCCAATGCAGTGTTCTCAACCTACTACCAGACCACTGGTTGGTTACCTTGGGAAAAGGAGCCATATCCAGAACTTTATGGTGGACTTCGGTACTAACAGATTGAATACTCTATAGTGGGTATAGTGGTGCAGACATACATGTAGGCAAAACACTACTAACATAAAATTTAAAAAAAAATCTGCTGTACATTGGTGGTATGTGTTTTTACTTTCTCAAAGGGAGATTATCTGTATAAAAACCTTGAGGCTTTGCTCCAAAACTGTCTATGGGACCTGCCATAGGCTGTAACTCACATCCATGTTTGTCACCGACAAATCAAACACCACTGGTTTTGCTGGATCATGTAACCCATATGGCAGAGCAGCCTGTATAAAAGTAGCAGGCTTTTATAAGGACTTTTAAAAAGCATGGACTGTTTCATTTTAGAATCTCCTGTTACGGGCTTCACCTCAAACTAACAGTTTTCTTTGCACTACACAAATGATCTGGTTTGAGTATACATCCTCAAAGTTTAAGCTCAAGCTAGCCTGGGATTCATTAGGTATTCCAGGCTGCCTTGAATGTATGGGAACCTTCCTGACTCAGCCTCCAAACTTCCGAGATTATAGGCATGATCCACCACAGTCATCTGAAGGCAATGGCTCTTAAGCAGATATGTAGGCAACGATAGGGTATGGTGCTGTCTGAATCAGGCCTCTTTGATAGTAGTTATTGTTTCAATCAATTTACTGTTCCATATCATACCTGAAGCAACTCTGGCTCAATTCTACAAGAGCTATTTTTCTTTCTGGCCTGAAGATGGTGATGAGAACTGAGATGGTTTACTGGACTCTGTGCAGACAATTTCATGGTTAGACATGAAAGTGAGAGATAAACATACAGGGAAGGCTCTTATGATAATTCACCTTCATTTAATTTTATGCTATAAGTAGAAGATAACAAAAGGATTCCTGTCCATAATCTTGTTTATACATCTGCATCATGACCAGAAACTAAGCATACTTAAGAATGAGCCAACCTCCACTTGAAAATAAGTGAAGTTTCCCTGAATGGAATCCTCATACTTCCTTTGCTTAATGGGGGCTTTAGACATGACTTCTGTGCTCTTGTTTCCTTATGTTTCGGCCAGGCTAATTTTGGCTCTGAACTCACCCAGACACAAACATTAAATCTTCCTTCTCCTTAATTTACTTTAGTCAGACATAGGTAATCTCAACTTTTCTGTAGGTTGCTTAGCCAGCTCAGAAGTAGCACAAGGGTTTATAAACTTTTTGGGTTGGGTTACAGCAGAGATTTAGGTATAAGTTCCACGTGGAAACTGATTCCAGGGCCATTAACATGTGCCCAAACTATAAAACGTTGGCATTTGTCACTTCCATTGTAATATTAAAACAAATTGGGAAATAAGGTATTTGGTAAGATTTTCACAAATGTTCTATGTGAACATGTACTAGTAGCAGATGCTCATGATTAGTAAATGTTCATTTTAACTAGAGTTTCAATACCATTTAATAGGGACTAAAAGATGACTCAGTGGTTTAGAGCACTTGTAGCTAGCTCATGCACTGGGTCCACATTTGATTCCCAACACCAATATGGTGGAATATAACCATCTGTGACTCCCACTCCAGGGGACATGATGCTCTCTTACACTCTTCGCTGGCACCAGCATGGATCTAATATACAAATATACATGCACACAGGCAAAACACTCATACATATAAAACTTTCAGTTTTTTGAAAAGAACATTTAATAAAGGGTTTATTTACAGATGTGTGTTCAGAATTAAACCAACCAGTGATGGACAAGCACTCAGGGGAATTAGCATCTTTAAGTCTGAAAAGCACGGTGTTTTGTTAGCTGAAAGCTGGAGAGCTTCAGCCACATAAGAGAGGCTGCTAGCCATATAGAAGTAGCAAAACCAAGGCCCAGTAGAGAAACAGGAATGGGACAGATTTCACCTCTTACTGGTTCAAACCCAGGAAGAAGTTCCAGGGAATCTGTCTCTAGAAGACAGAGTGAGCTGCTAGACAGAGGTAAAGAGCCATCAACACAGAACCAGTACCACATATATTTCCTGATCTTCAGTTGCTCCAAAAGCAGCTCACCAGAGTCCAAGGAACAGATGACACAGTCTGTAAAACTATACTCATTTAAGTCCTATTGAACATCTAGATGCCTAGGAGCTTAAAATATGTTACAAGTACTGTGGTCCTAAACAGTCAATTTATTCAAACAGAGTATCTTAAACTATTTTTAATCTTTTCATATAGCATTTATTTCCAGAACTCTTCACTCCCTATTCAAACTCATTCCAAATTTCCACTCTGAATTGTTTCCTGCAGCCTCCCCCCACTCCCTGCCCCAGCTTCCTTTGATGTATCTTCCTGGAGGCCCCTTTGTCTTCTAACTTTTTCTTTTTTTTTTTCTTTTTATGTTTTTCGAGACAGGGTTTCTCTGTGTAGCCCTGGCTGTCCTGGAACTCACTCTGTAGACCAGGCTGGCCTCTAACTCAGAAATCCGCCTGCCTCTGCCTCCCAAGTGCTGGGATGAAAGGCATGCGCCACCACTGCCCAGCTGTCTTCTAATTTTAAATCTCTGCGCAGGTGACATGCTGCCACCCTTTGTTCCTGTGTATGTATTTTCCTTCTTCCTCTTCAGGTGTTTTAAACCTGTTCAGTTTAGTTCAGACTAGTTCTCAGCAGTCTGGCGTGCATTACTGATGTTTTTTCAATGCACTTCAGCCTTGGGTTCTTGGAGCTTCCTCAAAATGCAGGATTAGTTTTTTGTTTGTTTTGTTGTTGTTTTAAAATCATATTTGGAACATTCTCAGCTCTTCCTCAAATAATTTTTAGGTTTTTGAGACACAGTCACTATCCTCCTGTCCCACTTGACAGAAGGCTGAGCTGATGTGGCTTCGAACACTTTCTTTTCTCATTGGCAGTGCAAGCAATTGAACCAGTGTTTTGCTCAGGCCAGATAAATGTTATACCAACTAGCTTATATACCAGACTTCAAAGACTTTTTTTTTTTTTTTAGTTCTGCCTTCTCTTTTTATATATCATTAGAATAATTGTTTTTTTGCTTATCAAGTTCACTGGTTTATTTACAATGTCCAAACCTCTGCTTTTAATTCCACTTAAGCATTTTAAAAAAAAGCCTGGGCCAGGCGGTGGTGACGCACGCCTTTAATCCCAGCACTTGGGAGGCAGAGGCAGACGGATTTCTGAGTTTGAGAGTTCAAGGCCAGCCTGGTCTACAGAGTGAGTTCCAGGACAGCCAGGGCTATACAGAGAAACCCTGTCTCGAAAAACCAAAAAAAAAAAAAAATCCTTTCAGTAATGTTTTGATATCTACTAGTTCCATTTGAACTTTTAAAACGTTTACACACACACACACACACACACACACACACACACACCTTTAAAAACCAAACCAAAACAAGGAAAAGAAGGTCTCACTGTGTAGCCCAACCTATCTTGGAACACACTGCAATCCTCTTGCTTTAAAAAAAAAAAAAAGAATTATAGACCTGTATCACAGTTGGCCTTGGATCAGGTTTCACCAAATTTGTATTTATTGATACTTTTTCCCCCTTCCCTTTTCCCTCTTGCTCTGGCCTGCTCGCCCAGGGCCTCCAGCCCCCGTTTGCTCCCAGCCCTGCTCACTCCAGCCCAAATATACTGTAGCTGCCTTCAGACACCCATAAGAGGGCATCAGATCTCATTATGGATGATTGTGAACCACCATGTGGTTGCTAGGATTTGAACTGAAAAACTCTTAACCACTGAGCCATCTCACAAGCCCTATTGACAACTTTATTTTACACCTGATCTTAGCCAAAAGCCTGAGAAATCACACACACACACACACACACACACAATATATATATATAATTTTTTAATATCTTTGCATACTCGATCATATTTGCCTTTTCTGGGTCTATTTCTGTTGACAAATGTTTCTTCCAGTTATGAATAAGTCATATTTTCTTGCTTCTTCTTTGTTCTCTCTCTTCAAGACAGAGTTTCTTTGTATAATAGCCTTGGCTTTCCAGCCTCCTGAGTACTGAGATTAAAGGGTGTGCACCACCATACCTGGTTTTCTTGCTTCTTTGAGTGCCTTTTGTTTTGTTTTGTTTTGCCTTTTGTTTCTTGAAAACTCATATAGATCAGGCTGGCCTGGAACTCAGAGATCTCCCTGCCTCTGCTTCCAGAGTGTTGGGATTAAAGGCCCTGCTGGCTCAGCAGGTGACTTTTTATATCAGACACTATGGACCTACTGTAGGAATTAGCTTTAATTCTGAACCATCTATCTGCTCCACGCTGCCCATACTTTCCAAGTTGTTTCACCTCTGACTGGTAGGAACCTATTTCCTTCATTCAATGAGTCACTTACCCTACTGTTTTCTGTCCTGGGCTTTCTATCTTAGCCTCAAGATGTTTCCTTTATCAGACAGATGTGCAAACTTTGACTAAGCCAAAGGACTCAAGGGAAATCCTTCAGATTTCTGATGTCCCACTGCTGCAAAGCTCAATCTGCTCCAAGACTTTCCTTGGAGCTTGTAGATACTGTGGCCTCCCTCAAAGCCAAGCCTGTCTTAGCAGTTCAGCAGAACTGAGTTTAGTTTTGTATCTGAACACCTGCAAACTGCTACCAGGCGATAGGCTGAGTAATTATAGGGTTCAGCTCCATTTGCCTACCTATGCTGGGAACTACTAACTTGTGTTTGTTTTATATCCAAAGGTCATTGTTACTCAAGAGATGGATTCAACTTAAGTGCCTAACTACATGAATAGAAAAAGTAAATACAGCATGTGTGCATAGGAGTATTATTCAGCCACCAAAGAATGAATTTCTGTGATTTGTAGAAATACATACAGAACTCAAGGACATTATGTGACATGAAATAAGTCCAACAATGAAAGACAAACACCACATATAGATTTTAAACACTAATAATGATCTTAAAGGAGAAAATAAAAGTTATTACTAAGAAACCCTGTCTCGAAAAAAAAAAAAAAAAAAAAAAAAAGTTATTACTAGAACCTGGGGAGGATGTGGAAAGAGAATGGGTAGAGGATAGTAAATGAGTTCAGTGTGCAACTATAGAGATTAGCTTCAAATTCTCCACAGCACAGCAATGTAACTGCACAAAACAAAACCAAGTATTTAAAATTATCTAATAGGAACCAAATATGCTGGTACTTGTCTCTAATCCCAGCACTCAGGTGGTAGTGGCAGGCATATCTTTGTGAGTTCAAAGCCAGTCTGGTCTACATAGGGAGTTCCAGGCCAGATAAGGTTATACAGTGAAACCCTGTCTTGACAACAACATAAAGCTAATAGAGAAGATTTTTTGAATATCCCTAGCAGAAAAAAATGATAAATATATAAAGTACTACACATTATGTCAATTACCCAGGTGTGATCATTACACATTATGTATGTGCATTGAAATGACATACTGTACCTGCAGAATACATACAACTTCCTGATGGCAATTAAAAACCTTAAACAATATTTCACATATATTATACAGTTTCCAGCTGTTTAAGGCAGGACAGTCCATCTGGTCCATTACTCCTCCAGAGTAGAAAGCAGATATCTTCACAAACACACTTGCTGGTTAAAATAGACAACTTTTTGCGGTAATTCATGTATAATGAATACAACTCCCTCACAAAAATCACTTGAGTAGGATCACACTAATTACACTTTTTTTTTTTAGAGACAGGGTTTCTCTATGTAGCCCTGGCTGTCCTGGAACTCACTCTGTAGACCAGGCTAGCCTCAAACTCTAGAACTCAGAAATCCGTCTGCCTCTGCCTCCCAAGTGCTGGGATTAAAGGCGTGCACCACCACAGCCCGGCTAATTACACTTTTTGAATCACCAGTTTGAACTCTTACTCATAGTATCCTTTGATAGCATTCTTTAGCAGTCAACGGGTTGTCTCTTTCAGATGACGTCTCTGGATCACTTGCTATAATAGCTTTTCTCCTGTTTAATACTTGAAACTTCTGACTAGAGGTTCTAGCACTATCTCTAGAAGTACTGACACCATTGTTACCATTATAACTTATTTCAGGTGCACTAAGCTGTGTCTTCTAGGAAAACTGCTTTCATATCGGCTACCTCTACAAACAGCCTCTTTTCTGCATTCTGATTCCCAACTCCTAAAGCCTTTTCAGCAGTAATGGTCTTGATAGACTCTTAGGCATAATCTCAAGAGGTATTAGGGGGACACCTGAACCTGACAGCATCTATCCAAGCTCCCTGCATTTATATGGCCTTTATTATATGATCTTTTTGATGTTTGATAAGGTGTGACTTCTTGTTGAAAATACTACCACACTGACTGCACCTATAGCACTTATCTCTTGTATGAATTGGCTCATGCCTCATTAGATGTGATTTTCTAGTGAAAGATTTCCCACACTGACCACAAGTATAAGGCCTCTCTCCCGTATGGATTTTCTGATGGATCATAAGCTGTGTCTTTTCAAAAAAAGCTTTTTCGCAATCACTGCATTTATAGGTCTTCTCCCCTGTATGATGTCTCTGATGCTTAACGAGTTGCACCTTTTGAACAAATGCTTTCCCACACTCACTGCATTCAAAGGGTTTCTCCCCTGTGTGAATCCTCTGATGCCGAAGGAGCTGTGGCTTCCACGCAAAGGCTTTCCCACAGTCACCGCATTCAAAGGGCTTCTCCCCAGTGTGGGTTCTCTTGTGATGAAGGAGGCTCGACTTCTCAGTGAAGGCTTTCCCACACTCACTGCATTTGCAGGGTTTCTCACCCGTATGTGTTCTCTGGTGTGATACTATGCTTGACCTCTGGGAAAAGGCCCTTCCACACTCATTGCATTTGTAAGGTTTCTCCCCAGTGTGAGTTCTCTGATGTGTCAGGAGCGATGACCTTCCAGGGAATGTTTTTCCACATTCAGCACACCTATGTGGTTTCTCTACTAAATGATTTTTTTGATGTGTCAGGAGCTGTGACTTTTCAGGGAATGTTTTTCCATACTCAGCAAACCTATGTGGTTTCTCTGCTAAGTGACTTTTTTCATGTGTCAGGAGCTGTGACTTCTTGAAAAAGGCTTCTTCACAGTCATAACACTGATAGTTCTCTCCTGTATGGGTCATACAATGTTTAGCAAGTTGTGGCTTTCTGATGAAGGCCTCACCACATTCCCTGCTTCTATGTGGTTTCTCTCCTGTGTGAATCCTTTGATGCCTAATGAGAAGTGAGTTCCTCCTGAAGGGTTTTTTACATTCACTACATACACAGGGTTTCTTCCCTCTATGTGACCTCCGATGAGTAATAAGTTGTGAATTCCAAAAGAAAGTTTTTCTACAATCACTACATTTATAGTTTTTTTCTCCTGTATGTATTCTTCGATGAATGATAAATTTCAATTTCTGAGAGAAAGCTTTCCCACAGTCACTACAACGATAAGGTTTATTTATTGTGTGAATCATCTCCTGCCTGTTTTGCTGTGTTTTCCTACTGTAGGCTTTTCCATGTGTACAGGGTTTCTGTCCAGTATGAGTTCTCTGTTGCTGAATGACCAGAGACTTCCTGATGAAAGCCTTCTGACGTTCATCACAACCATCTGGTTCTTCTACTGAGTGAGTCTTTTGGTGAAGAGCGAGCAAGGACTTTTGTGCAAAAGTTTTTCCACATTCATTGCACTGATAGGGCTTCTCTCCTGTATGATTTCTCTGATGTACAATAAGCTGTGATTTCTTGTTAAAAATTCTACCACATTCCATGCATAAAAAGATTCCTGGATGTGTCGTTTGATTTGTAACGAGCTGTAACTCATTACTGCTTGCTTTTCTATACTCGTTACACTCGTGAGGTTTTCTTTTACTGTAGGGTCTGTCAAATTTTAGATAAAATAACAATTTCTTACTGACTTTACTTTTTTTTCTTCCACAGTTACTTTTTAGAATAAAAAAATTTAAAGGATTTTTTAGACTCCTTTCACATGTACCACATATATGGAATCTCATTTCTAAATAAACAGAGTTCATTCTTGGCTGACATATTTCCTCTAAAACGTTATCTCCATTGCCACTCTCCATTCTTTTAATAAGCTTGTCTTGTTTATCTTGAGGCCATTGTTCAGAATAACTGTCTAGCCAGATTTCTAGAAAAAAAAAAAAGAAAGAAAATAAATGCACCACACTACATAAATCCTTCAATGATTGTAGTTACAAATAAAACTTCTAAAATAAAGCCTACTATCCTGGGAAGAAGGTAAGCCCTCAAATAATATATACTAACTAGAACTAATTGGTTTTCTGTTTGTTTGTTTGCTTGCTTTGTAAACAGTTTTACTATGTAGCTCACACAGACCTCAAACTAAAAATTCCTCCTGACATAAATCTAATAAATACTAGAACTCCAGGCATTTGTCTTGGATAATGAAACATGAAAGTTAAATTTTGACTTACAAAGGTTATAAATATGCAGTAACCTGTGATTTTCGAACATATGTCCAGAACTCAGAAGCAAAAGATTATAAGAGGCAGGTAATTACTCAAACAAAATATACTAGAAACTGAGAATAAACAAATATAAACATAACACACTCTGCTTTTGAATGATATAAAGAGAAATTGGTTGAGATGCCAAGCAAGTAGAGGCTACCAACTTTATATCTGAAAGATGAGAAGCACTAACCTTCCACACCATAATTACATTATGAAAACCCACAGTAGCTGGTAATGGTGACCCACGTTTTTTAAAAAAGGTTTTTTGACAAAAGAGTTTTTCAGTGTAGACCTAGCTGTCCTGGAACTCCTCTGTAGCCCAGGCTGCCCTCAAACTCAGAGATCCACCTACCTCTACCTCCCAAGTGCTGGGATTAAAGGCATACACCATTACTGCCTAGAGTTGGCACATGTTTTTAGTTCCAGTACTTGGAAGGCAGAGGCAGGTAGATATCTGTCAGTTTGAAACCAGTCTGGTCTACATAGCAAGTTCCAGGCTACACAGTGGGATCCTGTCTCAATCAATCAATGAATGAATAAATGAAGAAGGAAACAATCTCAGAGCTAGCAAGATGACTTAGTGAGTAAAAGTGTCTGCTGTCAAGCATGATGGCCTAAGTTCATTCCCCAGAAACCACACAGTGAAAGAAGTGAGCGCACACACAAAATAAAAATGAAAAAAATAATGTTTTTAAATAATTTCCCTTAAGATCATCAACTGGAGAGATAGTTCAGTGGTTAAGATAATTGACTGCTCTTCCAGAGATTCTGAATTCAATTCCCAGCAACCACATGGTGGCTCACAACCATCTGTAATGGGATCTGATGCCCTCTTCTGGTGTGTCTGAAGACAGCTACAGTGTACTCATATGAAAAAATCAACTGTACTTGGGAGGCAGAGGCAGGCAGATTTCTGAGTTTGAGGCCAGTCTGGTCTACAGAGTGAGTTTCAGGACAGCCCAGGCTACACAGAGAAACCCTGTCTCGAAAAAACAAAAACAAAAAACAAAAAAAAAACAAAAAAAAACAAAACCAAAAACAAAAAAAGAAAAGAAAAAATCAACTGAATTACTGGCATCAGTAACTTGACCATCTCTAAAACAAATTTTTGCCTTTAAAATATTTTTATGACTTTTTTTATTTATATGTGTTTGTGCACATGCTCTTTTTGTTGTTGTTGTTGTTGTTTTGTTTTTTTGGGAAAAGGTTTCTCTGTGTAGCCCGGGCTGTCCTAGAACTCACTCTGTAGACCAGGCTGGCCTCGAACTCAGAAATCCGCCTGCCTCTGCCTCCCAAGTGCTGGGATTAAAGGCGTGCGCCACCACTGCCTGGCTGTGTGTGCACATACTCAAGCACACATACACGTTTGAAAATTAAAGGGCAAATTGAAGAGTCAGTTCTTTCCGTCTCCCATGTGGGGTTCAAGAATCAAACTAAGCATGTCACAGTTGTTAGCAAGTGCCTTTATTGACTGAGCCATCTCAACATCTGCTCTGTAGGACAGGCTGAGCTTAGATTGTGATGCTCCTTCTGTCTCAGCCTCTCAAGTTTACTGTTATCAAAGTTTTATACTTATCCCTTTTTATTTTTATTTTATTTATTTATTTATTTTTTGGTTTGTTTTTTCGAGACAGGGTTTCTCTGTGTAGCCCTGGCTGTCCTGGAACTCACTCTGTAGACCAGGCTAGCCTCGAACTCTCGAACTCTCGAACTCAGAAATCCACCTGCCTCTGCCTCCCAAGTGCTGGGATTAAAGGCGTGCGCCACCACTGCCCAGCACTTATCCCTTTTTAATTGGGCCAATAATTGAACCTATAAACAAATACATACATATAACCTATATAAGTGATGCTAATAATAGAAGTTATTGCAAACCACGAGAATGCTTTATATAACTTTAGAATGGGCAGATCAGTGTTATTCCTGATTACTTAACAAACTTGAGACCAGCCTGGAAGACCCTATTGAAAGAAAAAAAATATTTGTATTACATTATTGCATTTTTCCTTTGAAGTACAATTACATCTGAATTCCACATGATTGCTTATTAAACTTGTTTGCTGGGTTGATTTTTCTATAATTATGCTTGTTTTCTGGTGATGGGAATTGAACCAAAGGTCTTGTACAAATACATCTAGCCCTATCTGTTTCTCTTTTTGAGACAAGGACTCTCTATGAATTCTGGACTCAAATGCATGATAAAGTCTAGACTGGCTTCCAACTTACTGTTCTTCTGTCTCTACGTCACAGGTGCTAATATTAGAAGCATGTGCCTCCTCAGGTGGCATTGCTGAACATTTTGAGGATTTTATTGAGTGTGTGTGTGTGTGTGTGTCTGTGTGTGTGTGTGTGTCTGTGTGTGTGTGTGTGTGTGTGTGTGTGTGTGTGTTTTGAGACAGTGTCTCTGTATGTAGACCTGGTTGTCTTGGAACTCTCTCTGTAGATTAGGCTGGCCTCAAACTTACAGAGATCCACCTATTTCTACCTCCTGAGAGCTGGAATAAAAGACATGAAAGTGATGTTGTGGATCACTGTCCTCTGAGTATAACAGAAATATCACCTTAACTGACTCAGTTGAGCTCTTTAACATAGGGCTTGATGATATTCCATCACAGAAGATGGTCATGTTGGTTAGGTCTGGGAAATTTAATCCATGCTAGAGTCATCTGAGAAGAGGAAATCTCAATTGAGAAAAATGTCCCATCATATTTGCCGGTAGGCAAGTATTTTCTTGACTGATGATTGATGTGGCCCACTGTGGGTGGTGCCATCCTTGGGTAGGTGGTCCTGGAGTGTCTAAGAAAAGAAACTGAGCAAACCAGGATGAACAGGTCAATAAGTAGCACTCCTCCATCATTTCTACTTTAGTTCTGTGATGGAAGACTTGCCAGGATTTCCAATAAAAAGCTATTACTCTTTTTCTGAGTGAAAAGGTTTTTGATGGGGAATACATGTACTATCCAATTATCAAATATTAGAATCTGAGAGAAAGAAACAACCAGTGCTGCTGATATGGAGGAGAACGAAATAAAGACTTGATGGTTGATGCATAGATACGAAGGAGAATTAAGTCTACAGATTTGTTTGTTTGGGTTTTGTTTTTGCTGTTGTTTGGTTTGCTGTTTTGAGATGGAGTTTCTTGTGTACCCCTGGCTGTCCTGAAATTCACTTTGTAGACCAGCCTGGCCTTGAACTCATAGAGATCTGCCTGTCTCTGCCTCCCAAGTGCTGGGATTAAAACCATGCACCCACCCGGCTTAAATCTGGTGATTAAAAACAAGAATCATAAGCTAAAATCAGAGTCTACCTGCAGAATTTACAGCAAGTCATTTTATGAACTATGAGAGAAAGAAATAGTAATTTTGTGGTTTTGTGAGTTTTTTTTTTTTTTTGAGACAATATCTCATTTAGCCAGTCAAACTCACCGATAGCTTTGAGGATAGCCTTGAATTCTTTATCCTCCTGCCTCTACTTCCTAAGTGGTGGGAATAAAGGCATGCACTACTATGCCCAGACTCAAAGACTGTACTTTTAAAATAAAAAATAAAGGGCAGGAGATATGACTCAGTGGTTAAGAGCACTTGTTGCTCTTGCAAAAGATCCAGGTTTTGATCCATATGATCTAGTACTCATATGGGTGGATCACAATCATTCATAACTTCAGTTCCAAGGGATAGGATCCTTCTTCTGACCTCCTTGAGCACCAGGCACACATGGTATATATATACACACATTCAGGCAAAATATTCACACATATAAAATAAGTAAATCTAAAAAAATCCAAATAAAATTATAGAATATGTTTATCTAATCCCAGCTACTCCCAGCCTTGCAAATTCAAATCCCACTTGGGAAACTTAGTGAGACCCTGTCTTAAAAAAAAAAAAAAAAAAGCTAGAAGTCAGGCATGGTGGTACATGCTTTTAATCTCAGTATTTAGGAGGCAGAGTCGGGAGGATCACTGTGAATTCAGTCAGCCTGGTCAACAAAGCGAGTTCCAGAACAGCCAGGGCTACATAGTAAAACTCTGTCTCAAAAACAAACCAAAAAGGAGTTGGGTTGTAATTCAGTAGTAGATTACTTGCTTAGCATATGTAAAATACTAGCATCAATCCCTAGAACTGCAAACCCTTTGTGTATACAAACTCTATTTAATCTAAATTAATGAATTGTAGTAAACAATAATAAAACAATTGATTTATATATTTAAAGGTTTAGGAATAGAATCGTGTCAAAAAAACAAAACAAGAAAACCTTAAACTGGGCATAATAGCTTATACCTATAATCCCAGCACTCTAAAGGCTAGGTAGGAAAAGTATCATGTATACTGGGCTAGTCTGAGCTGCACAGTGAACTTTAAGCCACCCAGGTCTGTAGACTGAGAATCTAAACTGGAAAATTGAAAATTATTTAAGTCAGTTTGACTAAGTTACACCATTGCTGCTATTGTGGGGGGCACATGTATATTTCTGCACTTTGTTTCTGTCACACAATGGCATACAGAATCCTTAATTCTATCTACTTCTATAAAATAATAGTCCTACTCCCAGTCCAGTTTATAATTCTGACTTCAGCACAGCATCTAGTAAGCTTTAAAAATTCTGACAGATTCAAAGTTTTATCATGATTTCTAGGCATTTATAGCCCTTTTTTTCCCCTCCCCTGATCCTTCTGCTACATCTTATAATACTCACAAATATTTAATTACAAAGATATTTTCTGCCCTGGGACCTTTGCCACTACAGTTGTCTCAAGATTTAGGAACTTTAAATAAAATTTATGAACAATGCTTCAAATGTACTCACCTGATCCTGAAAGTTTTAAGGCTTAATTTTCACCCTTCCTAATGTTTGTGACTTCTTACCTAAAAAGTTTTGACTTAGGATTTCTTCATCCATAATCCATGACTCTTGCTGGTCTAGCTTGAAAGCTACATCAGGTTTGATGGTTTGATTACCTAGAAATTAGAAGCATAGAATTTGAACCCAAATGCTTTAGTGGTGAGACTCAAACATAAAGAAATTTTATTATAAAGACCAGGAAATGTAGGGCTGGAGAGAAGGTTCAGCGGTTAAGAGCATTTGCCAGGGTTCAGTTCCCAGCATGGTGGTTCATAATCATTTGTAACTCTAGTTCCATGGATCCAACCCACCTCTTCTGACCTCTGTGGCCATCAGACATGTATGTGATGCAAATGCATACGAGCAAAACGCACATGCACACAAAATAAATAAATCTAAAAACACCATTAAAGACCATGAAATAAAGCAAGTGACTGAAAAAAATCATTATATATATATAGAAATGGTATAGAAATGAGGAAATTTGAAATTTGAAACTAATTTCTAAATCAGTAAGCACATCAAAGGAACGCTTACTAGCCACACACTAAATTACGGCAGAAACTCTCACCCAAGAAGACAAGGCTGCTGTAGTTCTCCAACATCACATCTCTGTATAAACCCTTTTGAGTAGGGCTAAGCAGCTGCCATTCGTCCCAGGAGAAGTCTACAGCCACATCCTCAAATGATATCTGAAAAGCACAATCTCTGTTTGATGTGAAGTGACTCTCGTGGGGCCTTGCAGGACACAGCCTTGTGTCTCTGTGGCAGACAACCTCAGTGGTCTCTGACTCCTAGAACTGGTGTTAGGCTTTTAAGTGTGGGCTGACCTCACTGACCACAGGACATAATGACTGGAAGAGCTAGGATGCTCTGTCATAGATTAGGTTCTCAGAGAATGTTAACTTCCTTCTTAAGAGTTCTTTCTCTTCCCTAGGAAAGTCTAGTAGAAACATTGTAAGGTAACCTAGCACAGAGCCACATACAGCAGGAAACCAAGGCTCGAACGTTCCTACGAGGATATAAGAACTAGATCTTCTCCTAAGTGCACCTTGAGATGGCCTCAATCTTTTTGAACATCTGATGTTATGTGTTATTCAAGACTCTGTTCAAGAATCAAAGATATAAGCATCCAATAAACCACAGAAACTGTAAGGTAAATGTTTTTTTTTCTCAGCCGCTGAGCACTGGGACAATTAGTCACTCAGAGATGAATAAATACTATGATACACTAATATTACATTATACTTTGAAGATGAAATAAAATGTTATTCAAATTTGTATAATAGTAGGCTGGGTGTGGATTGATTAACATCTGTAATCCAAGGTACTAGGGAAGCTGGGGTGGGGAGCCAGTCTTAGCTACATAGCAAGACCTCCCTGGCTAGGAGTGGTGGCCTACACATCGAGTTCTAGGCCAGCCAAGGGTACGTAGTATCTTAGTTAGGGTTCCCATTGGTGTGAAGAGACACCGTGACCAAGGCAAGAGGACACTATTTAATTGGGGCTGGCTTACAGTTTCAGAGGTTTAGTCCATTGTCATGACAGCAGGAAGCACAACAATGTCCAGATAGACATGGTGCTGGAGAAGGAGCTGAGCGTTCTACATCTTTATCCGAAGGCAGCCTGGAGAAAACTGTCTTTTGCACTGGGTAGAGCCTTAGCATAGGAGTCCTCAAAGCCTATCTACACAGTGACACACTTCCTCCAACAACACCACACCTTCTCCAATAAGGCCACACCTCCTAATAGTGCCACTCTCTATAGCCAAGTATTCAAACACACGAGTCTATGGGGGCCATGCCTATTCACACAGTGAGGCCTGTAGAGCATGCCTTGTGTACTGTATGGATGCATCACCTGTCAATTAAAAAGCCTATGGACTATGGCTTAGGCAGGAAACAGAGTTGGGATATCTGGGAGAGAGAAAGGCTTCAGGGAGAGAGTCAGGTATGGGAAGATTCAGAGGGAAAGTGTGAGGAGACAGACTGATGCAGGGTGCCTGAGCACAGGTAACCAGTCACATGGCAGAATGTAGGTTGAAACAATTGAGTTATCTAAGGTTTTGTTGTAGATTTGGTCTAACGTTTGCATTATGTTATTTGGGTTCCCAAAATGTCATGAGACTCCATATGTAAGTCCCTGCCCCCAGTTGGTTCTGACTGGTAAATAAAGTCGCCAGAGGCAAGGAGACAGAGAGGGGACTTTAGGATTCACTGGCAAGGAGATAAAGAGCAAAAGGAGAACCACCGTGCTGGGAAAGCAAAAAGCTCAGGCCTGAGAAGTGCAGGAAGAGAGAGAGCACGCCAAACATCTAAGAGCTGCCCCAGGGTGCTCCCCCGACTGGGTCCTGGGTGGCCGGGATGGAAAATAGGTTTTAATAAGTAATAACTCAGGAATATGGGAGGGGAAAGTGTGTTACCCATGTGGATATTTGGGAGTGCTCCAGCCAATGAGCGCTCTCTCACTCTCTCTCGAACTCTGCTCTGCTGTTGCCAGGGCGACTGGACAGCTTTCTGCCTACTGCAACAGCTTTGATCTGATTAGAGTAGAGCCTAGCTATATGGTCAAGGTATCTGTAAATATATTTTGAGTCTGAGTTTTATTACTGGGAGCACAGGACTGGGAGGAAGAACCGGCCATAACTTCTACAAAATGGCGCTCAACTTAACGGCAATTAGTACTCAAGCTTTTTTTTTTCCGAGACAGGGTTTCTCTATGTATCTCTGGCTGTCCTGGAACTCACTCTGTAGACCAGGCTGGCCTAGAACTCAGAAATCCACCTGCCTCTGCCTCCCAAGTGCTGGGATTAAAGGCGTGCGCCACCACCGCCCGGCAAGTACTCAAGCTTTTATACCCTAAAAAGGCCCGTGTAAAAAGTGGGAAATAGTCAGGCTAGCCAGAAAAACAGATCTGGTCTCTAAAAAAAATAAAATAAAATAAAATAAAATAAAATAAAATAAAATAAAATAAAATAAAATAAAATAAAATAAAATAAAATAAATAAATAAATAATGAAAACAGACCAAAGCGAAAGCACAAGAGTAGCAGCTGGGAAGGAGGTTTCCTAGTCAAGGAGCAGGGACCTACAGAGAGATAGTACAGAAGACCTCTTTTAAGAAAGCCCCCACTGAATTTAAAAACAGAACACAGAACTTGGGGCTTCTCCTAAAGGCAGAGCACAGTGGTAGCCACTGAGGGGGAGGAACCAGCTCCGGGTCACACACAGACTGAATGTAGCCAATGCAAGGGTGGATGACAAAACCTGTGGAGACTTCCTGGAGACCACAGCTTCGGGATAAGCCACTTCAGGTTCTCCCAAACTTGGCATGCAGGTTAGCCCAGTCTGATCCTGTGGGAATTAATGCCCTGTGTTCTTGGCATGCAGAAATGCAGCTCTAAGTTGGCTGCTTCAGCCAAAATCGGGAGGAAGGCAGAAATGCCTCTCCTTGTAAACAATGGGACAGGGTTGTGGACAGGAGCAGCACAATGTCTGAGCTAAAAACACAGCAGACACGGGAGACAGAGACAGGCAGGTCTATACAAGAAAGTCAGGAGAAGATCCTCTTCTGATAGATACAGCCACTTGCGAATGACAGTCTGAAATTCAAAATGACATTTTTTTTTCCTTAAAGGTACTATATAGGTTCTTGCTTAATAATAAATCGGAGGGGCCTGAGTAATTAAAAAATGCACATCAATCTTAAAGTTATATAAAGAGAAAGTGAATATGGGCATATTTATTCATATAAGGTTATATTTATAATTTCTTTTTTTTCTTTTTTTTTTAGTTTTTCGAGACAGCGTTTCTCTGTGTAGCTCTGGCTGTCCTGGAACTCACTCTATAGACCAGGCTGGCCTTGAACTCAGAAATCCACCTGCCTCTGCCTCCCAAGTGCTGGGAATAAAGGCGTGTGCCACCACTGCCCAGCTTGTTTATAATTTCAAATAGACAGATAATGCTTTTCTGTTGCCAAAAAGTATTTTGCCCTAGGAATGATATATTTTGCTGATCAATATGGGGACCCAGAGTTGGGGTTGGGTAGAGTTGTTTTGCTTTTATCCATAGAAAAAGAAAAGCTATACTCATGAGAGTTAACAGGGGGTAGAGTTTCACACTAATCTGAGCAGCCAGCCGGTCTCCTTGGAATGTGGGGCTCCCACAGGAGAACTAATAGCAGCTAATGAGAGCTAACATAAAATAGGGAGTCATACTAGTCTGAGCAACGTGGGCTTCCATGGGAGAACTGGTTACAATTCACACTAGCACATGATACATAAACAAACACAAGGAAAAGCCTCTAAGCATATACAATATTACTTGGGAATATGTTTATACAATAAATGGAAGAGAATCTGAATAAAATTGAATATAGAGGATATTAAATTAAGAGAAAAAAGGGCATGTTAAATAAATTCACATAGATAATAATCTCCGGGCTGGAGAGATGGCTCAGCGGTTAAGAGCACTGACTGCTCTTCCAGAGGTCCTGAGTTCAAATCCCAGCAACCACATGGTGGCTCACAACCATCCGTAATGAGATTGGATGCCCTCTTCTGGTGTGTCTGAAGACAGCTACAGTGTACTCATCAATACAATAAATAAATAAATATTTAAAAAAAAAATAAAATACAACAACAAACCCAACTATGAAAAAAAAATAATCTCCAAAGATGGGAGGAAGAAATAAGAATTGATATAAACGTTTTTCAAGGGTACATAGATAATAAATAAATCAATAAATCCAAGCCTTTGATCTCAATGCATGGGAGGCAAAGGCAGGGACAGAAAGGTTCCTTGTAAGTTCACAGCCAGCCTAATTTACAAAACAAGTCTAAGTCAGCTCAGGTTACACAGAGAAACTCTGTCTCAATAAATAATAATTGATTCTGACTGTTTTAATTGTTTAAAATTATCAAAATGAAGGAGGTTATAAGTTCAGTGGTTACGATGATATTATACACTCTCTATGAAAGAGGTCAAAATAAAACAGACCTGGGTAGGAAAGGGGCTACTAATGTGGATCAAGCTATATTTTTAATGACTTCAGACTGCCAAAGGACATGTTATGTTGGAAGAGAAACTCTGTCTTTATGTTAACAGGAAAGAAGAAAAGGCTTTGGACTCCTTCCAAAGTAATAAGGATTAGATTTGGTAGAAGGAGACCCCCTGAAGATCTCAGCTTCAGACAGAAGGAAAATCAAAAGGACCAAATGCACTGGTAATATATATTGTTAAACCCTCTATTAAAACAACTCTGAGCTAGGCGGTGGTGGCGCACGCCTTTAATACCAGCACTTGGGAGGCAGAGGCAGGCGGATTTCTGAGTTCGAGGCCAGCCTGGTCTACAGAGTGAGTTCCAGGACAGCCAGGGCTACACAGAGAAACCCTGTCTCGAAAACCAAAAAAAAAAAGAATAACCATTTTTCTAATTTTCTTGGTTTCCCAAATAGGAATTCTTACCCCAATTTAGCAGGAAGCAATTCTAAAAATCCCAGTCCCTTACATTGGGGTGGATGGTTTGGGTTATTTTATAAATTATACATATGTGGTCATTTTAAGGGATGATTTACAAATAGTTATGGTCTTGGATAGGGAGGAAATGCACTAGAGAGGTTAGATTAAGGATTTCTTTTCTCTCCTCTCTTACTCTTTTTCCTTAGGTAAAAAAAAGGGGATTGAGAAGAAAAAAGGATGGGGAATATTGAAATACTATAAGAAATTAGACAAATAGGGGCAGATTATTGAGTCTACTCTTAAACCAAAAATCATTTTATAGTCACAATCTTACATTGGGAGAGATCTTTATATTTTGATACAGAAATGAGGTTATATTTTGTTACATTGGTACAAAATTTTGTATATTGATACAGGTTCAAGGTTTTCATTGGTATAAATCTTTGTATATAGATATAAAATTTAAGATTAATTTGTTACAACATAATATTTGTATGTTTCAACGCTTGTATAGGTATTGTGCCTATGCAACTCATTTAATAATACAAGGTCTGGTCCCAGTCCTTTCAATAGCTGCTATTACAAACTTTAAGATAATTAAGTAATGCAAGTTAATAGTCAATCAATTGAATGCTTGGTCATATTAGATTGTAGACTCAATTGTCTCAAAATTATACATCCTGTTGCTTGGTCAAATATACTATATATAGATAGAAGATGGTCTTCAAAACCTTCAGAGATCCACAGAATATGGCACTTAAAATTATTTCATTATTAAAAGACGTAGTGAGTTGGCCTGCTGCTGTTTGTATTCTGGTGTTGATACTGCTTCCTCAAGAGGGGTTGCCCTCAACAAGCAGTCCATCATGTACTCAGGCGATCTCATGTGAACCTTCTCCCCATTTCCACTCGTCAATAACAGACTAGAGCCTATGATTAGTCAGTGGAGGGAAAAGGTGGGACAGGAGCTTTGAAAGTGAGAGGAAGGCAGGAGGAGAAAAGGAAGGTGAATGGAGAAGAGAGGACAGAGGAAGAGAAGGAGAAGCCATGACGGACCAGAACCACATAGCCAGGAGAAACCACAAGTAGCAAGGAGTCTTATAGCTGGGGAACAAGTTAGTATAGTGTTAGAGCTGCCCAATCTAGGCATATAACTTATAATATCTGGATTATATGGGTTTTTTACAAGCTTAGTAGGGTTGGGAATTCCAACAACAAAAAGGTCTTTTAACTATGAGACAAACCTGTTCCTGATAATATCCCCGTTCTACTTCAAAGAAGATGATAAGCATCAATAACTCCATATGGAGTTGCTTCAATTATGGCAAACTAGACACTGGCAAAGAAAATGCTCATGCTTCAACTACAGACAAACGGATACAGGGAAGTAGACTGACAATCTCTACCAAGACAGGGTAAGCAAGTCCTTCATAAGCCCTTCTTCAGAAAAAGTGTGTCATATTCTGGGCCAAAAGGCTGAAGATAGTTGCTCTAACATTATAGAGACGATATTAGGGACTGTCCAGGGAATCAGCTGTCTCTGTCATTTCTGTAATTTTTGGAAGCTGTATCCCTGAGCTTCCTGCATACTCAGGTAATACTCCTTCTGAGGTCTCTGATGGGGTTGAAGAGTAGACAGTCATAGTCTTACTGCAAGCTTAAGTTGTAAGATTTAAGAAGATGTTCTAGGTCTAAGACAATGTTGTTAGGATGAAAACGCAAATTAGGATAGAAATTGAGTTAAAGTACAAAACTTTGAAGATACTAAAATAGGATAGATAATAGAATATTTTCTAAAGTTGCCAAATACTAAGGACTAGACATTGTAAATGTATATCATATCTTATAGTTTTCATAGTTGTTATAATTGCATTCAACTTATATTTGAAAGGAGCCTTTTATATGACTAAAAAAACCTGGACATTGTAAATGTTTATCGTACCTTATAGTTTTTATAATTGTTTCGTAACTGTATTCAATTTATATTTGAAAGGAGCCTTTTACATGACCAGTGCATTTGGTCCGTTTGATTTTTCTCCTGTCTGAAGCCGAGATCTTCAGGGATTCTCTTTCTATCAAATCTAATCCTCATTACTTTGGAAGGAGTCCAAAGGTCTTTTCTTCTTTGTAGAATTGTAGAGAGTATCTTATGTACTGTATGGATGCATTCCCTGTCAATTAAAAAGCCTATGGCTTATGGCTTATACAGGAAACAGAGGTGGGACATCTGAGAGAGAGAAAGGATTCTGGGAGAGAGCCAGGAGTGGGGAGATTCGCTGGGAAGGTGTGAGGAGACAGACTGATGCAGGACGCCTGAGCACTGGCAACCAGCCATGTGGCAGAACGTAGGTTAAAATAATTGGGTTTTCTAAGTTTTGATCTAATCAGAGTAGAGCCTAGCTCTATGGCCAAGGTATTTATAAATATATTTTGAGCCTGAGTTTTATTTCTGGGAGCATTGGGCTGGAAGGAAGAACCATCTATAACTTCTACAGAGACCCATTCTCTTATTCTTGTTTTTACCTCCTCCTCTTTCTCCTCTCCCTTTTCCCCTTCCTCCTCCTCCTCTTCTTTGTTTTTTTGTTTTTTGTTTATGTTTTGTTGTTGTTGTTGTTTTCGAGACAGGGTTTCTCTGTGTAGCCCGGGCTGTCCTGGAACTCACTCTGTAGACCAGGCTGGCCTCGAACTCAGAAATCCGCCTGCCTCTGCCTCCCAAGTGCTGGGATTAAAGGCATGTGCCACCACTTCCTGGCTGTTTTTTTTTCAAGACAGGGTTTCTCTGTGTAGCTTTGCCTGTCCTGGAACTAGGTCTATAGACCAGGGTGGTCTTGAACTCAGCGATCAGTCTGCCTCTCCCTCTTGAGTGCTGAGATTAAAGGTATGAGCTTGGGCTGGAGAGATGGCTCAGTGGTTAAGAGCACTGACTACCTCGTCCTGAGTTCAAGTCCCAGCAACCACATGGTGGCTCACAACCATCTGCAATGCAATCTGATGCCCTCTTCTGGTGTGTCTGAAGAGAGTGACACTTTACTCATACATAAAATAAATAAATAAAACTCTTTTAAAAAATAAAAATAAATCAATCAATAAATAAAGGCATGGGCTCTCACTCCCAGTCAAGTAAGAAGATTTCATGTGAGTGTATGGGCTAAATTCTCAAGTATATTTTGTAAACAAAACAAAACACCTATTATTTTTGTTTCCTCTCCTACCTACTTTTAAATAGGATCTTACTATGTAACCCAGGTTGGCAGGAGCTCACAATGTACCCTATGCTAGCCTCAAACTCTTGATCCTCTTAACCTAGCCTTTCAAATATGCTCTAAAAACAGAATGACCCAGGGATTTAGGCTATGTGATGATACAAAGGTTATCGGTTTTTTACTAAAGATAATGGTAATGGTCTTTGGTCTAAAAGAGACCCTGTCTGAAACAAAGCAAAAACAGACAAACTTCATATGAAACAAATGATCTAGACCAGATTAAGAACTCCAAGCAGGATCCCTATCAGTGTAGCTGCATATCTGTTCTCACACTGTACATTCCCATTTCAATCTGGGACTAAGTTCTGTGGATATTCTCATCTTACTGACGCTGTTCCAGCGTAAAGACCTTGAAATCACTCCAGCTTGCTGGCCACATTCTGAAGTCAGGAACTGGAACTAGGGGAAAGGTATTCAAATAGAACTTGGAAGCTGTCTGGCTCTCCAATGGGTTGAGCAATCTTTTCCTGGTAAGGCAACTGCTAAGACTCATTCAAGCCATGAAATTCAAGAACTCTTGGTCTTCTTGCTTTCTGAATGCAGGGACTATATGAATCAACCATGCCCATCTCAAGGTCATGGTTGCATGCCTTCGTGCATTCCTAGCATAGGTGGTTTCTTTGAGGTCTTGGGGTGCTTCTATCCAGACCTCCTGAGGACACTTGTCTTCATTCTGACTCTGGACCCAGTACTTCTCCATTCCCCCCTTTCTCCAGTTCTCACTCTATACTCCAGGTCTACAAAACTCAGAGACATTGTATTCAGAGCTCCTCCCTCAGTAAGTAGTGAGATATCCCCTCATTTGTGCCAATGGTTAGATCAATTTCAAGGGAAGTTGGGAGGTATTTCTTGGGTTTTAGGTTCTCCTTTATCTCATTGCAGAAGTGATACAAGACCAACTCGTTATTCTTTGTGGTTTGCTGCTTTAACTTTAAATGACCACTTGGCACCTAAAGCTTAGCTTCATTAGTCCATCTATTGATTAGTATTATTTGTCCATCTATTGATTAGTATTAGGTGAAGGGCTATAATGACCACCCATCCTGCTACATGACTTAATTCTCTTTCTTTAAACCATAACCTAAACTAATGTGTATTTAAGACTCCTGTCTTAGTTTCTAAAACAGTGGTCCAAGTTCTTTAAATTCATGTTTTAAGCTCATATCAAGGAATTCTGTACAAACCAATCTGGGAAATATAACAATTTCAGGGTTGCTACTGGGGAACTTGTTTCCTAGACCATCCATTTAAATAGCTATTAAATAGTTTTAATATTTTCTTTTATTATAATGAAAATCTATTTAGTCTAAACCTAAGACCTTTCTTGTTGCAGATTCATGTAAGCCTCATCAACTCTGAGTAGAAAAAAAAATCATGCCGTAGGATATAAATAACTCACCTTTGATTCTGTCATCTTCTGCTATACTTAAGAAACTCAAGGTGTCATGACTTTTTTCTGTCCTGATTCCAGAGAGAAATGTTTGGAACCTAAGAACACATTCTCATTCTTGAGTCAACCTTTTATTTGTCTCATAGGAACTGTTTTATTCCTGTGAGATGTGGCCTGTGGAGAAACAAGATACATTATGTTAGTAAGTATCATTACGTTGGAGGTGCGAATCTTGGTTTTCTCTTAATGGGAACTCAGATAATTTAAAGCCTCAGGCTAAATGTCACAAATGAAAGAAATTGGAGTTTGGCATCCATGGCTGTCCTGGAACTCACTCTGCAGACCCGGCTGCCCACAAACTCAGAGATCTGCTTGATTCTGCCTCCCAAGAGCAGGGGTTAAAAGCATACACCACCACAAGCTTAGATTTTGTTTTAAGAGAACTAAAAGTTGCCGGCGGTGGTGGCGCACACCTTTAATCCCAGCACTTGGGAGGCAGAGGCAGGCGGATTTCTGAGTTCGAGAGTTCGAGGCTAGCCTGGTCTACAGAGTGAGTTCCCGGACAGCCAGGGCTACTCAGAGAAACCCTGTCTCGAAAAAACAAAAACAAAAAGAACTAAAAGTTGTACAAAGAACTAGGTACAGTCAAGTGGGATTAAAGTATGTGGTGGAGCACAAATAGGAATGTCTTTCTGCTTAGGGGGAGTTTGTGTAGAGCACAGGATTCAAGAAACTGGGGAAAAACTCAATCAGTTTGTTTAAAAACCTTTCTGTTGGGACTGATAGGTAGGTAGTGAAGTTAATCTTCCGAGGCAAGCATGAAAATGAAGAGGACCACTTTCAGGTTTGTCATTGCTAACAAAGGAGTACAACCAGACCTAAGCACTATTGTACTCAGATGATAATTCTTTACAGTGAGCCTCTTCTAGAATCCAAAAGGTGAAAGCCTTCATAATTTCTGCTGTTTCTCAGGAAAACAGGGTCCTATGGCACCCAAATGACTGACCATTACTGCCTCCACCAACAAAAAGAGTACGCATATATGCCGCCCAGGACTCACTGGTTTACAAATCTACAAAGCAACCCCTTACCACCCCCCAAGGACTTGTCTGGGGAATTCCACTAGTCCTTCATATTCCTAGGATCGACACCTATTCTCTCAGGCCAGAATGTTCTGATGTTCAGATGTTCCCCCATCTAATCCGTGTGAGTCACTTTCCCAGACAGGGTGCAGCGTCAGTGACGACACCCCCATCTTCCCCCATCCCCATCCCGCACTCCCTCCCCCAACCCTCACTCCCACCTTCAGCATCCTCTCCTTGCCCCAACTTCCTTCCAGGCGTTTGGTCGCTATCTCACAGAATGCCCCAGGCCGCCCCTCACCTTAATCCTCCCCAAAACCAAGACCCCAAAAATGCCATTCTGCACATGCGCAATGATCCTCTCCAAGGGCTCTGCGCTGGTTCCAATCAGAACCTAAACGCTGTTTGAGTTTGCCAAAGACCAGCATGGACACAGACTTAGCTCCCGCAGGACCACGTCATCTGTCACTCGCTTCACTAGCGCTTACTGCAGACCTGACAAGTGCAGAGTCGTTGTGGCCCAGTAGAGGAGGTGTCCATGCAGGACTACATTTCCCAGAGATCCACTGGCGCAAGTATGCCTGGGACTGAAGGGTGGGCTACACTTCCGGACCCCTCCACACACACACACCCCCCCCAACCCCGGCCCCAACACAGCCTTCTTGTTTCCTTAAGATGTCATCAGCAATGGCCTTTACCACCTTATTGTCTCACTGGCCTGAAATATTTTTTTTAACTCTTTTTTAATTTAAAAATGTATTTGTTTATTTCATGTGTATTAGTGTTCTTCCTCACATGCTTGTGCACCAGCTTAGTACCTACAGAGTCCAGAAGGAGGGTGTTGAATCCTCCTAAGACTGCAAACTCTCATGTGGGTGCTGGGAATTAAATTTGTGTCCTCGGGCTGGGCGGTGGTGGTGCACGCCTTTAATCCCAGGGTAGAGGCAGGTGGATTTCTGAGTTCGAGAGTTCGAGGCTAGCCTGGTTACAGACAGAGTGAGTTCCAGGACAGCCAGGACTACACAGAGAAACCCTGTCTCGAAAAACCAAAAAAATAAAAAAATAAAAAAGATAAAAAATAAAATAAATAAATTTGTGTCCTCTGGAAACGCACCACTGAGCCATCTTTCCAGCACCCAAAGGAGATAATTTTTTTGTTTTTGTTTTTCGAGACAGGGTTTCCCTGTGTAGCCCTGGCTGTCCTGGAATTCACTCTGTAGACCAGGCTGGCCTCGAACTCAGAAATCTGCCTGCCTCTGCCTCCCAAGTGCTGGGATTAAAGGCGTACGCCACCACCAACCGGCTAAAAGGAGATAATTTAAAGGAAGAATTCACTAACTTTAAAATATCTCAAGGATGGAAAAAAGATGAAGTAACCCACAACCAAACTTCTGACCGATCTCAGGGCGTCTTGTGGAGGAGTTGGGAATAGGATTGAGCACGCCGGAGGGACATCACAAGAAAACTTATAGGGTCAACTAGCCTGGGTCCATGGGGGCTCTCAGAGACCGAACCACCAACTACAAAGCTTGCAGGGGCAGGATTTACACATTTGTAGCAGATGTTCAGCTTGGTTTTCATTTAGTTCCCCTAACAATTGGAGGGGTGGAGGGTTGTCTCTGAGTCTGTTGTCTGCCAGTGGATTTCCCTTCCCTTAGCTGGACTGCCTGGTTGGGCTTCAGTGAGAGAGGATATGTTTAGTCTTTGTGCAACTTGATGTCCCAGGGCAGGTGGTACCCAAGGGATTCTTCCGCTCAAGAAGGAAAGGGGGTAATGGTGGAGGGCTTTGTGAAGGTGGGACAGCAAGGAGAGGAGAGGGGGCTGTGATTGGTATGTAAAGTGAATAACTAAAAACATTAATGAAAAAAAGAAAAGAAATGGAAAGAGACTGGGTTAGAACTAGGCTCAGTCTTTTCTCATAGTGCTCTGATAATAACTACTTTTATGGACTAAGAGGTCTATATCAAAGAGGCCCAGACCAGTAATTAAGGGCCTCCTACTAGGCTCAACCTATTAAAGTTGCACAGCACCAATACTAACATCCTAAGATTGAAGCCTCCAATCACAATGGACGCTAAGAAACTATCAAATCATATCTAAATTATAGCAAGCCTAAAATGTGTACATAAAAATAGTGTAAGTCCCCCCCCAAAAAAAATGGCTCAGAGGGCACTTGCCACAAAGCCTGATGACCTGAGTTCCATCCATAATGGAAGAAGAGAACCATCTCCCAAAAGCTGTTCTCTGTCCTTCACATGCACACTGTGGCACATGTGTGTGTGCACAACCATGCACATATAGTAAATAAATAATTCCACAGGACCCAGGTTAGGGTCCCAGCACTCACATGGTGGCTAACAGCTGTCTGTAACTCTAGTCTCAGGGAATCCAACGCACTCTTTTGGCTTCCAAGGGCACCATGTATGCAAACAGTGCCCCATCTGCATAAAGATAAAGCAGCTATATGAATAAAACAAATTAAATATGATTCTTATTTACAGAAGTCATGTGGAATCACATGATAAAAGACCATTCACCTTAGAGTCAGAGCAAGATATAGCCTCAAGGCCATACATACCTCCAAAGGTTTCAACTATTTTTTTATTTTTATTTGTTTGTTTGGTTTTTTTAGTTTGTTTATTCATTTGTCAGGTTCTTAAGGTCCAGGCTAGCTTTGAACTCTTTATCCTTTTCCTTAGACTCTTGAATTCAGGGATTACGGACATATTGTTGGGTAATAACCTCAAGTCATAAGGAATTGAGTCAGGCTGTACTGAGCAATATATCTCCTCAACATAAAGAATCTTTTGGGCCCCAGATTGACTGTTCATTCTATCTGTAGAAACAATATTCCTATGTATCAAAGCAAACCACCTTGCTAATCTACCCTAGCCCTACTAAATGTCGTCAAGTTTCATCCTATAGAAAGTTTGGGCCCTTTGCGTTCCAATAATGCCAGCTCATCCTGCTGGTATCAAGTCTGTTTGCCTCTGTCTGCCTGCCTCTCTACCTCATTTTTAAAATATACATCATCATACCTTATTGAGGGGGCTTTTGGAGGTCCTGCTTGGGATTTAAGATAAAGACGCGCCGGGAGGTGGTGGTGCACGCCTTTAATCCCAGCACTTGGGAGGCAGAGACAGGCGGATTTCTGAGTTTGAGTACAGCCTGATCTAAAGAGTGAGTTCCAGAACAGCCAGAACTACACAGAGAAACCCTGTCTCAAAAAACCAAAAAAAAAAAAAAAAAAAAAGATAAAGACACAAAGATATCTGCATAATATAAGCCTGGTTTTTTGTTGTTGTTGTTTTGTTTTGTTTTGCTGGGAGCAGTCTCCTGAGCTAGCCATCCAGACTCCTCTGCCACCAAATCTCTGGAGTGGGCCTCCCTGCTCCACTCCACCTCCAGCTTCAGTCTCCAACTCTTTACTCATCAAAAGCCACTCCTCCTTCCTAATACAAAAGGCTTTTTAGCATAGTGGGAAAGATTTCAAAGTTCACTCACTTTGAACCAGTCAGCAACAGGACTACACCACATATTAGCACATTAGAGTGGTCTTACAGCTTACTCTGAACCAATCAGCAGCAGGACTATGCCCCTATATCTCAGTGTTGCTTTTGACTAGCTAAGAAGTCCACAAACATTTAAATATAGAAAGGTCTTGTGGGTTATAAAAATGACAATATCACATATCCCACCAGCACTGGCGCTTCTGACACAGCAGTTAACAATCGAGCATACAGGGGCACACATTCATAGCCAGTTGATTCAATATGTGTGGGGGTAGGTCCCAACAATACCTGGCTTTTATTTTTCATTTGCTTTTGAGACAGAGCCTAACTACATAGTCTATGGTATCAAATACATCATCCTCTTGCCTCAGTGTCCTAAGAGCTGAGATTATTGTCTTGTGCTACCAAGCCCAGCACTACTTCTTACCAATTTCTTCTTTTTTTGTTTTGTTTTGTTTTTTTCGAGACAGGGTTTCTCTGTGTAGCCCTGGCTGTCCTGGAACTCACTCTGTAGACCAGGCTGGCCTCGAACTCAGAAATCCGACTGCCTCTGCCTCCCAAGTGCTGAGATTAAAGGCGTGCACCACCACCACCCGGCTATTTTGTTTGTTTGTTTGATTTGTTTTGTTTTTTCGAGACAGGGTTTCTTTGTGTAGTCCTGGCTGTCCTGGCACTCACTCTGTAGGCCAGGCTGGCCTCGAACTCAGAAATCCGACCTCGAACTCAGAAATCCGACTGCCTCTGCCTCCCAAGTGCTGGGACTAAAGGCATGCACCACTACCGCCTGGCAATAGCCTATGTCCTTTATACCTAAGTCTATTGTCTTCATAAAAGTTGTCATAAGGCCAAAACCCTGAGTTCTGTTGAGCCCAATGTTAGTCCCTTTTGAAATTGCTGTGCCTACACTAACTGCATTCTGATCCTCCACCCCTAGGCTCAGTTTTAAATGTCATTCCTATTCTCTTCCTTCTGGAACTTGACTGGTTTCCCATTTCTGTTGTTAAATTATCAACCTACACACTGCTCAGCATCAAAGATAATTGGTATTCTATTTAGGAAATATGTGTAAACCTAACCTGAGCCATTTATATCTTAACCTGCATAGAATACTATTCAGCTTCCAGGTACACCATCAAAACAACCATTTTTCTATGATATTTGAGCCAATGTTGGTGTGTTTATTAGTTTTATTAGTTTTTAGGATTCTTTAAAATCTCAAAATTTTGGAGATGAATATTATCCACAGAAAAGAGGAATACTTGGCTATCAAAAAAATTTATTTTATTTTATTTTATTTTTTTTTTGGTTTTTCGAGACAGAGTTTCTCTGTGTAGCCCTGGCTGTCCTGGAACTCACTCAGAGATCCACCTGCCTCTGCCTCCCAAGTGGTGAGATTAAACAAAAATTTTTTTCATTAAAAAGAAACATAAAAAGTGGCTAATCGCCAGGTGGTGGTGGCGCCTGCCTTTAATCCCAGCACTTGGGAGGCAGAGGCAGACGGATTTCTGAGTTCGAGAGTTCGAGGCTAGCCTGGTCTACAGAGTGAGTTCCAGGATAGCCAGGGCTACACAGAGAAACCCTGTCTCAAAAACAAAACAAAACAAAAAACCAAAGTGGCTAATCCCCAAAACAGGAAGAGGACACCTGACCCAAATCATCCAAAGCAAGTAACTGGAGAAGACTTCTGCTTTCCCAGTGACCACACCCATTCCAGAGACCCCAGGAAATGCACTACCCACCATCCCCTAACACTCTTTCAAGCACACCTAACTGCCCCAAAGTGCACCCCCTTCCCAGGGCTCTATATTTCTGCCCACAACTCCAGCTGTTTTCCCAGTGGCCACGCCAGCATGAAGGTCCTCAGAAAGATACCACTGTCTGCCTGCCAACTCCCCTAAAAGCTAGCCCAACAAATGCCAAGTTCACCTCCTTTGCAGGCCCCATACTCTGACCCATATCTTTTGCAGAGGACTTCTGTTTTATTGGTGGCCACATAGTACTAGGAACCCCAGAGACAAAGGAGGTACTCAGAAAAACAGAGGCCACATAGGTACTTGGAACCCTAGTGGCAGGCAACATGAGCACCTAAAAGCCCAGAAGTCATCCCTAAAGATTCCGGTAGAGATACTGTAGAGTGAAAAATTATAGATACTGGGTATATAGAATCCTTTTTAGACATATAAAATATTCTTTAGGCTTTCTTTATAAGGACATGGAAAATTTTCTGAGAAACTGAACCATGAAGCAAGTTAGGAATGTGGAAAGACCAGTCACCATTACTGGAACTGGCCTATCACAAAGAGAAAGGAAAGAATGCAAGTGAACTAGGAGGAACCAAGCTGGGAACCAAGCTGGTAACTGCAGTGACAGGGCAAGGCCGAAGTAACAGGGCAGGACCACATTCTTGAGAAAGATAAGCGTACAGAGAGTTTTCACCTGACCCTGACTCCCGTAGGTTGGGTTCCTTTGGAATGTTCCACTATTTTTATGTTATACCACCCTAGCAACCCCTCTCCCCCTCCCCATTCCTTGGTTTGTGGTTTTTCCCTTTAAAAACCCCTCTCAAACTGGCTGTCAATTCAGCTCCTGCGTGGGCATACGAATTGACCGGCAGCTAGCTGTCACGCCCTAATAAACCTCGCAATTGCTCCGGTACATGGTGTCTTGAGCAGATTACTGGGTGGTCGCGACTTTCTGAGACTTGAGTGAGGGTCTCCCCTCTGCGGAGGTCTTCAATACCTTACTGGACCTTATGTCTCACCAGCCACCCAAACCCCAGTCCACTAAAGCCAAAAGATCAGAGAAGAAGCAGAAACCCGGGGTAAAAAAAATTAAAAATAAAAACCCATCTAACAAAGATAAACTCAGAAATCGGCATCTGAGGGGGTGAGGGGGTTGCTAGGGTGGTATAACATAAAAATAGTGGAACATTCCAAAGGAACCCAACCTACGTGAGTCAGGATCAGGTGAAAACTCTCTGTATGCTTATCTTTCTCAAGAATGTGGTCCTGCCCTGTTACTTCGGCCTTGCCCTGTCACTGTGGTTCCCAGCTTGGCTAACTTGCATTCTAGGCAGTTCCCGTAACTAGCCTGTCCACATTCTTAACTTGTTTCATGGCTCGGTTTCTCCATGTCTTTATAAAGAAAGCCTAAAGAATATTTTATATGTCTAAAAAGAATTCTATATACAGTATCTGTAATTTTTCACTCTACAGAAGTTCCAACAAAATTAATTAAAAAAAAATGAGACCAACTAAAAGATATCGAAATATTCATAGCACAAAGATATAATAGAAATTCCTTTCTCAGCTTTTATGGAAATTTACAAGCCTGAGTAGTCATAGACCTTGTAAATAGGTAGCCTTGACAGACAATACCAACTTAGATAAGGACAAGTGAGTCATAGGCAGAGTCATAGTGACTTGTCCCCTGAACCTTCACCCAGCCGATACCCGGTTCTGAAAGATATCTTTATTCCCTCTGAACACCCACACCCCAGTGTCATTCCCTTCCCCACATCCTGACTTTCTGTGTTTATAACCCCTGTGTGAATGAATTACGATTTGAGAAAAAATAAATTATTTAAAAAAAATTAAAAACAAAAGAAAAAAAAAAGAAATTCCTTTCTCTAAAGATAGATATGTGTCCCAATAAGGACAATGAAACAAAACCACACTGCTAAATAACACTGGTACAGATATCCTCAGATAGGAATCAAAAGTGTCTCTTAGCTCTGAAATATAAAAAGAAATGGGATTTCTTATCTCCAGTGCTACTGACTGCCACAAAAGAAAAAAACTATAACCTTTATGTTTTTCAGTGAGGGTGCAGAGATGGAGACAACATAGAATTTGAGGAAATGAATTCTACAGAACAACCTCCAAAGAATGAAAGAACCAACGGCAAACCCATCCAAAGTGGGCATGGAAGAAGCAAGACTAGTCTGGTCTAGTGTACCATCTCAAAGCACTCTGCCACTGATGCACAGTGAGATGAAGATTACAGATGAAGAAAACCCAGGTGAACCTTTGGCAGTCACTTACACTGCTAGGTTATGGTAATTTCCTCAGAATTGAAAGT
Organism: Grammomys surdaster; assembly: GCF_004785775.1. NCBI lineage: Eukaryota > Metazoa > Chordata > Mammalia > Rodentia > Muridae > Grammomys > Grammomys surdaster. The sequence continues at coordinate 1,919,479 of NW_021604728.1, forward strand.
TTCCTTTCTACATGGAAGATGGAGAATCCTAAGACTCAGTAGCTGAGCAAAATTTACACACTCAAGTATTCCCTGAAACATTTAAAGATTGACAGGCCCTTCCCCAGTATTAGATACTCTAATAATTTCTGGTGTGAGGAGAATCTGATTCGTGAGTTGAGTCCAGGTATGTGTAAATCATGAAATAATCAGAACAGTGTGACTGTGAAAACTAGCTTTCCACTTTCCACACCCGGGGACCATCACTTGGACAAACGCAGAGAAAAATTTTGCCAAAAACCTAGTAGAAGTATGGAGTCCTTTAATTTTAGATGATGTTTGTGGGGTTGAACGTGAAATTGCATTTTAGCCCTGTCTGTACACAGCTACTGGGAAATACAAAACAACTGAACGAGAACCATCCTGTTCTATTAATAGCTGCATTACAACAATACGTGCAACAAAAATCAATATTTGCTAAATCACAAAAACCTTCGTTGTTCCTTTTTTCAGTTTAAAGCGTAGAAAACAAAATTGTGTTATTTTATTCAATGAACTTTTCTTCTCTACCAGGGGAGGTATGTGTGCCTGGAAAACTACGCCTGTAGAGGTCAGAAACAAACTACAAGAGTTGGCCTTGTCCCTCAAAAATGTGAGTCCCCGGGTCTGAACACAAATTTTGAGTCTTGGCGGGAGGCACCTTGACCAACTGAACCATTTTGATGGCTCAAGAATACAGAAAACCATTTCCTCGGAAGCTTCATCCGTCTGCGATTTACCATCGTCTGCGATTACACGGAAGAAGGAACAAAGCGAGGACAATGGTTTCATGAAACCTAAAAGTAAACGTTAGGATAAAGTCAGTTTTAGCTCAGTATCTCTTGCCCCAAGATTGGGGTGTCCAGGCGATAACATCGGTGACACCACGATAAAGGAGCAGCGTGACTTTCAACACAGACCACGCCCCTCCGGGAAGTTACACCTTCTCGCTTTCCGAGTCCAGACTAGCCCGCTAGTGGAAACAATTGGGCTCCGCCCTCTGTCAATCAGAAGCCAACCTCAGAAGCCATCATTGAGGGGAGGGGCACTGTCCTTCCGGCTCCGCCCCTCACACGCGCTGTTCCGTTCTCTGACCCCGACCCTACCCAAGTTCTTCGCTGCGCGTACGCGATCTGCCGTCACGCGCATGCGCCTCGTCGTCCTTCCTGTCTATCCCTTTTCCCCCTCCCCCGTCCCTCGCTGCGCGCGCGCGCGTCATGCTGTTCTGGCGCGCCGCCGCGCTCCCGGGGTTCTGGCTCCTGTGCGTGAGGCGCGTACAACAAACTCTGAACTCCGCGGGGGCCCTGACAAGTCCCGTCCGCATTGTCAACGCCGGGAGTCGGGTCTGGGGGAGCGCGAGGGCGGGGGGCGGGCCTGTGCGTGGTGGGGGCGGGGAGGACACGCGTGAGGACGAAGGGGAAGATGAGGATGAGTTGCTCCGCGCTCCACCCCTTCTGCCCTTCGATGCACAGCGCGTGCTCGTCCTGCATCCTGACGTCAGACGCCCAGCCGGAACAAAATCTCGAAGCACAGGTAAGTGGTTGGGCAAGAGTGGGGACGGAGCAGGGAAGCCGGAAGGGGCGGGGACCTGAAGGCGGAAGTGTGCGAGTGCTATCGGGAGGCCGCCGGACTGAGGGCTGATGGGAAGGAACCGGGGCGGCGGTGACGCCTGAGGGCGGGGCCGGAAATGGTGGAGATATCAGTGCGCCGCGGCCAGACGACCCGGTAAAGAGGACGGAAGTGGATACTGAAGACGGAACGGAGGTGCTGACGTAGGTCGACTGACGTAGGCTGTGCGAGTTCTGGAAGGGGCGGAGCCACGAGAAAAGACGGACAAGCCGAGGGAGGAGCACTGGGGACAAGTAACTGTAATGGGCATCGGCGTGGGGTGGGCTGGAGATCGTGGCTACTCTCATCATGGAGTCTGAGTTTGGGGAGCATGTGTGCTGGGGGCGTGATCTGGCTGAGAGTGTGATGGTTCCTGGGGCCGCTCTATGGGTGGGGTCTATGTAATGTGAGCGTGAGATCTAGGGGCGGGTTTGGGGCGGGACTATCCTAAGTTTATAGGCGGAGTCTGGGGAAAACATTGGGCTGTGGGGTCTTGTCCTTGTTGTTTGGTGCCTTGCCCTGGTCCAGCTTTGGATCATAGCCCGCCAAGCTTTTTGGGGTTCTGGTGTGAGCTGTAGGGTGGGGCGTGGCATGGGCGGAGGAGGTGGGCTCTGCGCAGACAAGGTTCTATTCCAGAGCTAACCCTGTCCCCTGCCGTGGTCCTGGATCTTCCCGCACCGCCTTTGATGGACAGACCCTTCTGTCCCCGCAGCCGAGTGGCAGGTGGCGGAGGCAGCCGCGCTCGTGCGCGCGCTTCCAGGATGGTCGGTCGCGAGGACCCTGGTGGTACCCAGCGCAGCGCCTGGCAGCAGGCTGGTGTTCGGCAAGGGCAACTTTCAGGACCTGACAGGTGAGGGGTACTGCCTCTTTGGCCGCTAGGCGCACACATGTGCGCCTCTGTGTGTGTGTGTGTGTGTGTGTGTGTCTGTGTGTCTGGCCGCTCGGGTATAGGATGTTGTGTCCCAGGACAGACCGCCTTCCGTCCTCCTAACCCCCTGACAGGCCACTCCCTGTGCTCCAGAAAAGATCAAGGGATGCCAGGACATCACGTCTGTGTTCCTGAACATGGAGAGGATGGCACCACCGACCAAGGTTTCTGTGTGTCCCCTGACCTTCACGTGACTCATGACACCATGTGACCCCCTGACTGATACCCGCGCGTGACCCCCGTCTCCTCAGAAAGAGCTGGAGACTGCGTGGGGCTTGCGCGTCTTCGACAGATTCACCCTAGTCCTGCACATCTTTCGCTGTAACGCGCGCACGAGGGAGGCCCGGATGCAGCTGGCGCTTGCAGAGATCCCCCTCCTCAGGTTCGCAGGTGGTGCTCCGCGCATGTCCTCCTCTTATCTTTTCACCTCCTGCCCTCCCAGCGAGTCTGTGGGTGCTGCAGCATATAGTGCTTCCCACATGCCATTGGATGCTGTCATGGGTACTCCCTGCATGTCCCCCCTACATGCCCTTCCTGCATATCCTCCTGCGTATCTGTGGATGTTGCAGCAGGTGGTGCCCTCCACATTTCCTCCTCGCGTGTTCTCTGCACATATCCTTGGTTGCTGTTGCAAGAATGCTCCCTATGTGTCCTCCTCTCATGCCTTCCCTGCCTGTCTCCAGGTCCTCTGTGAGCGGTGACTCTGCGCAGCAGGACCAGCAAGGCTGGGGCTCCAGGTACATCATGGGGTCAGGTAAGGAAGGGCCAGAGGTGCGTAGCGCAGTTATTGGGGAGAAGGGGGGCATGGAGGGGAACACGGGCCAGAGTCACACTGGGCTGTGACTGGGGTATGATGTGGTGACTGAGCCCTAAGATCACAGCAGGAGAGACTGCAAGGAATGGAGAGTTCTCGGGACCCCTGACTCTTCCATGACCTCCTTGTGCTCGCTTCATGACCCCTCCTGGTCCCTGAGTCCATTGATGTACATGAGAATCTGCTCTGAGCTGACTGTTTCACGGATGAGTGACAGACAGGCTGACTGGCCACTCTGTGTGTGTCTTTCTGTGAACGACTAGTGTGATCCCCATGAGAGGATTCGCTGTTTCATGGCCTCTGGGGCGAGGTCAGGCAGGATCCCCCAAGAATGTGATACTTATTGCCCCACAAAAGACTCCGAAGTTACTGCTCCGGGCTTTTCCCCACATTCCCCCCCCCATGTCACTTTTCCTCCCAGGGGAGTCACCCAGGGAGCTGCGGGCCCGTGCACTCAGGGACCGGGAGCTGCGTCTCAGGCGTGTCCTCGAGAGGCTGCGGGACAAGCGGAGGTTGATGCGGAGGGAGCGAGTGCGGCGCGAGTTCCCTGTGGTGTCAGTGGTGGGATACACCAACTGTGGTGAGGAGGGAGGGGCGCATGTGGGAGGCCAGGGTGTACAAGGGTGGGTGTGGCGCATGCTTGGGCTGCTGACAGTGCCAGTTTCACCCGCTTCCCCCCAGGGAAGACCTCACTCATCCAGGCTCTGACGGGTGAGGCTGCATTGCAGCCACGGGATCAGCCGTTCGCGACTCTTGATGTCACGGTACACGAGGGGCTGCTGCCCTCGCGCCTGCGAATCTTGTACGTGGACACCATTGGCTTCCTGTCCCAGCTGCCACACAGCCTGATCCATGCGTTCTCTGCTACGCTGGAGGACGTGGCTTACTCGGTGGGTGTCAGGGACCCAGTGGTTGGAGCCGGTCCTCTGGGTGTGACCTGGTATTCGGGGAGTTTCTGTCCGCTGACCACTTCTGTCCTCTGGCCACGCCTCCTGGCCACACCCCTTCACGACCCCTGATCACACTCCTACTCCTGACCATGCCCCTTCCCCGTCACATTCCCTCCAGGACGTCCTGGTGCATGTGACTGATGTGAGCCACCCTGATGCAGAGCTGCAGAAGGCCACGGTGCTGTCCACACTGCGGGGCCTGCATCTGCCCCCTGCACTGCTGGAGTCAGTATTGGAGGTTCACAGCAAGGTGGACTTGGTGCCAGGGTGAGCGTGGTGCGGTGGGTACGGCGGTGGCCCACACTGCCCTCCTGGCCAATCCCACACGTGACCCACTAACCCCTCACCCCCGCAGGTACACTCCACCATGCTCTGGGGTCCTGGCCGTGTCTGCAGTCTCAGGCCGTGGGCTAGAGGAGCTGAAGGCAGCACTGGAGGCGTCAGTGCTGCGTGCCACGGGCAGGCAGGTGCTCACGCTGTGTGTGCGTCTTGGGGGACCCCAGCTTGGGTGAGTCCTGTGGGAGTGCCCACCCGTGCCTGCACCACTTCCCAGCATGCCCTGAGGCCTCTCAACATGCTTGGTGCTGATTTGTGTGTCCCTGCAGCTGGCTCTATAAGGAGGCGGTGGTGCAGAAGGTGCAGGAGCTGCCGGAGGGTGGTGCGGCCCACGTGACTGTTGTCATCACCCAGGCTGCCTATGGCCGGTTCAGGAAGCTATTCTCCCTTGACGCCCCTCCTGCCCTCCCACACTGACTAACTGATTAAAGCAAGATGTGCACTTTGTACCCCTCACCAACCTGGCTTTGTGTAGGTGACTTCGAGGAGTCCCTGTCACATGGGAAAAGGTGCTTGTGCTCAGTGGCTGGGGGCAGAGTTTCCTGTGGAAGCTGAGACATGGTGATTGGGGGCCTCCCAGACTGTTTCCAAGGCCTGGGTCTAGCCTGGGCTACCAGAGACCACTAAAACATCCACACATGTGCGTTACTTCAAAATCCCTTAATCAATGGAGGGCTGCCGTGTGTTCTGCAACACAGCAGCGTCACAGCAAAACATTCTGAGTCTGTGACTCTCTGGGCTGCGCAAAGTACTCAAGTGGTGACTCCATCTTGGGGGCGTGGCAGTTATGGAGATAGCAGTTTCCGGTTCAGGCTAATGACCTCACTCACAAAGCCATCTGCACCCACGAAGTCGCCCGCGATGATGTTGGTGCAGTGAGGGCTCTGCCCCGGCTGCTGCTCACGTACCCACTTGGTCATGAGTGGGAGGCTGCGACGAGTCATCTCTTCCAGGGAGCCCACTGGGTGCAGGAGGATGTAGCACAGGTTCTCAGTGATGTTGATGCCAGCAACGAACAGACCACCTGAGGGGTGACATCATATTACATGACTGATGGAGCGATGTCACAGGGAATCCCATACCACATAGCCACATAATCACCGTAATAGCAGAGACACCCTCATCCCCCTCCCCATGTAACTGATGATATCACCAGAGAAGGTAGTTTTGGTGTTAGAATGATGCCACAGCTAGTAGGACAGACAGGGTGGCCTCCCAATCCTCAGAGGTACCATCTACATCCATGCTGACATCCTCCTGCCCAATCCGAGGTGATTGACAGGATGATGTCACACAGATGTCTGCCCTCATTCCCCCTGACAGATGCCCGCCTCATCCTATGATACGTCATCACTGCACTGCCCTGTGTTGTCATAGCCCTGCCCTGTATCCCCCATGCCATTACTACTGCCCTACATGATATCACACTGACCCGCTTCCCATGTGTCACTGGTTCCCATGACATCACCACTATGCCTGTAATGCTATTACCATTGCCATCCCCTATGACATCACTGTTGTCCCTGACCCCGATGATGTCACCACTAAAGTGCCCGTTTCTGAGTGAGGTTACCCCATCCCCCAGACACCACCATTATCCCCCCCCCCAGTGCTGTCACCTGGGCGGCCGTGGTCCTTCATGGTCTCCAGGAACCGCAGCAGCACCTCGGGCTTTACTGCATTCCCCCACCAGTATGGGATCGCAGGCCACAGCTGATCATAGCGGTTGACTGTGGCCTCGTCCTCATAGGACACGATGACCTGTTGCCCACGTGCCCACAGCTGCCCCAGTGTAGGGACTTCCTGGATGGGGAGGAGCATGAAAGTGAGAGTCACTCATCTGCCACACAAGTACACGCTCATCCCTGACCCTCCCTTCCCCATGTGACAGACCATGCTTCCTCACCCCGCTTGGACACAGCATGTCTCCGAAAATGTTCACCATGCAGCCCACTAGATAGTCGTGCAGCTCGCGCGTCATCCCCTCAAAGTTCCTGCAGGCTAAGATGACCACCTCGCGGGGGTGGGATTGCAGCCACTCAGCTATCTCAGTGAGGGTATCCTGGGGGCGGGGCGGACCGCATCACGGGTTATGTCACAGCTTGCCCCACCACACACGTCGTGGGTCACATCACAGGCCTGGTCACGGGCCGGGTCACGGGTAACGTGACCACTAGGTGAGCCTAATGGGACCTGCATCCACTCAGACCCTCGATCCTGCCCCTTTGCATTCCCCTCCAACCCTCCCTCCCTGCTCTCATTCCCCTACCCCCCTCTCATCCTCCTTTTTCCTTTTTCTTCCTGTCCCCTTTCCCTTCCCCATGCCCACACCTCTACCAGCGTCTTCGTGTACATCATGTGCACAAAGCACAGGTTTTGTGCAGAGCTCTCGGGCGCATGTGCGATCCTCAGGTCCAGGTACCGCACTCCTGCATCCAGCTGTTGTGTCACGTCCAGAGTCTGCGGGGTGAGGCGGGCCCGGAGTTACATCACCAGGGCCCTAACCCTGCCCCCATTATGTCACCAGGATCCCTAATCCCACCCACCTAGTCCCTGACCCCCCTGTCCGCGGTCTCACCTGGCTCCCAGGACTACGTCAACAAGACCCCCCCAAACCCGCCCCCAGGCTCGCCCCGCCCCCCACAGACTCGCTCCCACACCCTCACCTGCGTAACCGACCATTTCATCACCACGGGCCGGGTGATGAAAGGCACGACCCGGCCCAGCAGGTGCAGTAGCCGAGAGCATGCACGGGAGATCGGAGACTTAAGGGTCAGGCAGTATGTCATCGTGTCGTGGCTCCCTGGGGACACGCAAGTCACCGGCCATGCCCCGCTCCTGACTCCCCGCAGAGCCCCAAGCGGTTCAGGGTCCCCTGTGACTGACAGGTTGGAATGGGTGGGGCTTAAGGCCCCCGTGTTCAGCTCCTGTCACCCCAGCCCAGCCCCCCCAGCCAGTGGCATATTCCTCCAGCCTGTCAGCCTGACTTATCCACTATGATTGACAGCTTCCTCACGGAAACCCCATTCCAGCCTGGCCCAGCATCCCTGAGACCCTCGCGACAAGTCAGCCTTGTTGTGAGGTGAGCCTCGCACTCACCTGGGATGGACAGCTGGTGCAGCGGGACATCCCACAGCCGCGGGCACAGCTGCGACATCCAGTCTGCCTGGTCTCCCATGGGGGTTGCAGCTGCCGCAAGGGTCAGAGCACAGGGCGCAGTGAGTGGGAGGCAAGGCACAGTGAAGGGGCAAGCCGGGGCCACGGGTGGGCGTGGGAGGACTGTACAAGATGGAGCTAGAGGGGAAACTGAGGCAAGAGACTTGTGACTCTAGGCTTGTTGAGCTGTGCTGGGGACCCGCGCTCCCCACCCCTTGTGCCCAGAGAACCCGCATTCCCACACCTGAGTGACCCCTGGACCCACTCTCCGTGCCCCCACCTGTGTGACCCCAGGACCCTCGCTCTCACCCCTCGTGACCCACATTCCCCTTGTGTGACTCCGGGACTCACGCTCTCACCCCTCGTGACCCACACTCCTCATCCCGTGTGTCCCCTGGATCTGCATTCCCACCCCTGGGTGGCCCCTGGACCCACACTCCCCAACCCCCGTGTGACTCTGGGACCCACGTTCCCACCCTGTGAACCCCACTCTCCTCCCCTACTGTGACCCTGGGATCCGGACTTCCTCTCCAACCCCTGTGTGATCCTGGGACGGTGCTCCACCCACCTGACCCCGGACCCGCACTCTCCACCTTGTGATCCCAGGATCCATACTCCCCCCCCATGTGTGACCATCAAATTTGCGCACACCCCCCGTGTGAACCCGTGACCCTGCTCAGTCACTGACCTGCTGTCCCGCCCCCCGCGGGTGTCCACGCGAGACGGAGGGGGAGCACCGAAGTCCACGCAGTCCCGCTAGCGAGTCTGTGGCCTGAGCTCCCTCTCCCAAAAGACTCTGTCCTCCGTGGGGGCGTGGCCGCCGTCATGTCACGCATAGTCAAGACACATGCATGCATACCTTCGGTGCCTACTGTGTGCGCTTGGACTGTCAACACGTTCTTATGCACTGAGCGACAGACTTCACCCAACCCTCCTGCCCTGCTTGGCTCTAGTCTCTGGATCAGGGGTCAGGTGGGGACCAATTCTGAGCGGCTCATTCTTCAGTCATAACCCTAGCAGGCGGGCCAGGCCAGCATCTGAGATACAGAGGGGGAAACTGAGGCAGCTGGAAGGGAGGGGGCACCGAGGTAGCTGGGAGGAGGGGAAAGTGAGGCATCCATACTGTGTCCCGAGGACTCCCTCCCTCCCTCGTCCCTTTCCCTCCCTTCCCAGGCACCCACTGCCAGCACAGTAAATTCCTAGAATCATGGGCGTGTAGGCATAACTTTTTTGAAACCTACTTTTAATAAGAGTTCAACCTCTCTTCTAGCCTTCCCAAAGGCTCTGTGATGAGTCTTCCCTTCTGGGGTCAGGTCCTTACAGGCCCTGCATTCCTCTGTCCTGGCTCCGGGGCCAAACTGCAGGGCATCTACTCTTTCATCCTAACCAGCTGTGGTTTTAAAGCTACAGGAGAATGTAAACTTTGTTTCCGTTGCCCAACAGGGCTCCTCTTCCTGCTCCTCTTCCTGCTCCTCTTCCTTCTCCTCCTCTTTCAGGAATCCGAGCCTGGGGACGGACAGGGGCTGGGGAAGGATGGGCCCCCAAGGCTGCTGTGGACGTGGGGCACGAGGTGGGTGGGAGATCCGAGCCCTGCGAAGAACAGAAAGGGAGACCCGAGCCGGGGGGGTTACAGGCCTAGGACCTCCCCGCGTGCCCCAAAGGTTCACAGCCTTTTCTCTTTAGCCCCAGACCGTCTTCCAGCCACTAGGCTCCACGGGATTCCCCCACCCCTCCCCGCCCCAGAGGCCCCGGGCTCTGGGTGGTTGTCACTTCGACCATCACATCACCCCTCCCTCCCTCCCTCCTTCCCTTTCCCCAAGGGCTTGAAGCTCCTGGTCTCCACAGGATCCACCCCCAAGAGGCCCAAGGCTACATTGGGTGCTTGTCACTGCCGCCATCAGCCCTCCCTCCCTCCCTTGCTCCCTCCCTCAGCCCCTCCTTCTTGTCCTGCCAAGGCCTCTGGGACTTGTGAGCTCTGCTGATGGTAACCCAGGAGTTGCCTGGCAAGATCAGCAAGGGCAGCATGTGACCCCTGAGTGCTGCCTGAGACCCATGTGTTCTGTGCCCTCAGCACCTGTCCCTGAACCCAGTGCAGGTCCCCTGGGCCTTAGTAGGTATCTAGTTCCCTCAGTAGGTGTCCTCTGACCTCAGCAGGACTGGTGCAGGTCTCTTGTGCACCCTGCAAGTGTCCTGTGCCCTCAGTAGATGTCCTGTGTAGTCAGTAGGTGTTCTGTGGACTCAACAGGTCTCCTTTGCCCCAGAAGGTGTCCTATGCCCTCAGCGGTTGTCCCTGAGTCCAATGTAGGTATCCTGTGCCTCAGTAGGTGGCCTGTGCCCTCAGTAGATGTTCTGTGCCCTCTGAGGGTGTCCTGTGCCCTCATCAGGTATCTGGTTCACTGTGTAGGTGTCCTTTGTTCTCAGCAGGTATCATGTGACACCAGCAGCATGTGTCCTGTACCTTCACCATGTCCTAAACCCTTTGCAAGTGTTCTGTGACTTCAATACATGTCCAGGACCCTCAGCATGTCTATTGTGCCCTGGGCAGGTGTCCTGTGCTCTCAGCTATCCTCCTGTGCTTTCAAGAAAGTTAGGGTTTGGGTTAGCCACGTATTCCATGTCCAGCCTGGGAAAGGTCCTTTGAAGCCTGATACCAAGCAGCCACTTGAAGACTTCCATATTTTCCAGGAGCATCTCCCAGACCATTTCCACAGTTGGGAATGAAGGTCCCCAAGAAGGACTCCGGTCAATGGAGATAACCACCTCTAGCCGTGCCCCTACCTTGCTGGGGAACTTCAGGTGCTGCCCACCTATGGAATGCCATGGACTGGAAGTGGTCCACTGTAAAGCCTTCCTGGTCTCACAGCATGGAGCCTGAATAACAGCAATGAAGGCTAGACAAAACCAAGCCATTAATGAGATATATTGTTTTGGGCCTCCATGACCAGCTCTCAGTGAAGCAAAAAACTGTACTGTGCCTTGCATTAAGTACAAACATATGGTCCAGAATGTAGAAGTGGGTCCTTCTATCTTGAGCGAGGACTAGGGCTGAAGCCCCTTGGACAGAGAAGTTGTCTCAGTTGGTAGCATAGGAGGCTTTAAGGAGCTGCTATTCCTGAAAGAGGAGGAGCTTCTACCTTTTTATTGCTAAATGAATTAAACCCAAGTTTGTAAGAAGAAAGCTTTGTTTCTTTTAATAACACTAAGCCTGCCTTATTATTAAGAAAAGACCTGTTCTATCCCATGGTAAGGAGAAGCCTCCCTGCTCCTGCTCTCTCTGTAGCTTCTTTTTTCCTCTTTCCCTCTGCATTCTGCACATTGCTCTCTTAGTTTTTTATGTTACCTTATAGTTTCTAAGTTACTCCACTCTGCATTCTCCTTTTACTCTTGCTCTCTCCTCCTGCTCTGATGTCACAATAATGCTCTTACTCTCAATGTCTTTTCTCCCAATGCTACGCCTTTCCTTTTAGGTTCTTCTTGAGTACAGTTCAGTCAAAAAGTTCTCTTGTGTCCTGACTAAAAAAATTATACTCAGTTCTGTTCTAAAAAGTTCTGTTGAGACCTGACTAAACAGTGTTCTGTCTAAAAGGTTCTCCTCAGCTCAGTTATGTTTCCTCTCTTTGACCTCAGCACTTATACATCTTTCAGAACGCATGATCACATGGTAAAAAGTTCATCACAAGTTTATGCATAATTCAAATCATAAATTGAAATAAAAGTTTACAACAGAGAATGTTTACATGCCTATCCATTAGGAGCAATTATCTGGCTAAACATTCACCACCTGTCACAGCTCCACAGGTTTGTGGAGAATTAAAAACCATAACCAAGTTATTAGTGAAGTTTTATATAGATAAACACAGTCAGCATTTTATCACCTGTCCTTGCACCTATAATAAATCGTGAGTTCCCTTTTTATGACCTTTGGTTTTACAACCTCTTGGAATACGCTCTGAGAAGGAGAAGCAATTAACTGGTAACAGAGACTGGCAAAGATCTCACTGCAGTTTTGACTATCAGAAAGGACCTAATAGCAGTCCCAATATAAAATAGCTTAATAATTACTGATATAGTTTTAGGAATTGTTACAGGAGCATCATTAAGAATTAAGAAATCATCCGGGCAGGCCTTTAATCCCAGCACTTGGGAGGCAGAGGCAGGTGGATTTCTGAGTTCGAGGCCAGCCTGGTCTATAGAGTGAGTTCCAGGACAGCCAGGGCTATATACAGAGAAACTCTGTCTCAAAAAACAAACAAACAAACAAAAAAAAAAACAAAAACAAAAAAAAAAGAAGGAGTCATCTATTTGTCTATATAGCATTAGTACAAGACAGTGCATCTTGACAGATCTGCAGAGATCTGCTTAAAAGGGTGGACTTATACCAAGTGATTATGAATGTAATAATAACAGGAAAAGCATATTAATAACAGGCATCTACTTCAGAATTAGACCAGCTGAGACACAACAACACGGACTAAACCACTATTAGCCATTGCTGGACTAGCTGGACCACAGCCTGTGAAATAGTCTAATAAATCCACTTGCTGCATACATAGATTCGTCCTATCAGATTTGTTCATCTGAGAATCTTTAAAAATACAGCTCTGTGTGTGAATGTTGACACATTCCCACTGTGTGGACAACAATAGTGCCATAGTGCCGGCTAACAATAGTGCTCCATAGGGTTTGTCATCTGTTTCCTGTTTTTCTCCCATGGTTCTCATACTTACCAGGTGAAAAACTAGCTCCAGTTTACCCAATATGAAGGACTGAACCCAAGCCAATTTAGAGTATTTGCAGATTTATTGGGGGCAGCTCTCTAGTGGGTTCACTGATCTCAAGGAACCAGAGGGTTCACTAGTTCCAAGGAGGTCAGAGAAGTCTCTATGGGGAGAAAGAATGAGGGGGTGGGGAGAAAGATCGAAAAAGTGAGCAAGGCAAGCAGGGGGGAGAAAAATGCAGGGGAGGGGGAAAATGGAGGAAGAGGAAAAGTGGAGGGAGGAAAAAGGGAAGGGGAGGGAGGGAGATGAGGGAGAGAGACACAGAGACAGAAACAGAGAGACAAAGAGCACAAAGTGTCCAGATTATCTAGGAAGCTTCCGTGGAAGGGAAAAGCCCAGCCCCTGGGCTGGAAAGTTCAGAGTACAAGGCAGGATATGCCAGCCATGCCCTGTAACCGGTGGGGACTGAAGAGTTCTGGGAGAAGCTTTGGTGCAGAGCTTTGGTGTGTTCAATGTGCACTTCAGCCGCTTGTGCCAGGTCTGAATCCCAACAGCCACAAAACAAAAATCTTGTTTCCGAAAATCTCTCTTTAAATGTTTATATTCTGGGCACCCTTCCACTTGTGGGACAGATTGATAACTCCACTGCAAGTATTGAGTAATGGGCTATGCAAGCTATCTACCTTGATTCCGGGAGGGAAAAGGAGGGAAAGAGCCTACTGAGTGCTGTGAGGGGGGAACTTAGGCTGAAGTCAAGACCTGGTGAGCACAGGGTCACTGCCCACAAAGGGGAGCAGGGGGCTGAGCAGTGGGAGGTGGAGTGATAGGTCTTCCTTGGGGCTGGGTGGGGAGACAGATGGGTAGGCTATTGGAGGATAGGCATACGTGCTGCTGAAATCCCTGCAGATCTCGAAAAGTTCTGGTCCTGAACTGGAAACCTAGGTTGAGACCCTCGATCCGGTGTCTCTTCAGCACACTCTAACCTAAGGGAGGTGCTCACGTCACTCAAGACTCACTGGCCAATCAAAGCCTGCAGGCGTGCCCGTCAGAAGAGGAGGCAGGTTCTTCCGCGTGTGCCTTCCGGAAGGTTTGTCTTCTGTCCTGCCACTGGCTGCTGAGAAGCGTGCTCAGGCAAACTCGGAAGTTGCGGCATGGTGAGCTCAGGGTTACTGCCAAGGATCGTGAGAAGCAGGGGGCTGGGCAGTGGGAGCCGATGTGGTATTTTTTTTCCCGGGGCAGGGTGAGAACCGGAAGCCAGATGTGGCCACCTATGAGGTGCCTTGTGGTCCTAGTCACTCGCTGGAACAGCCTCTGAATAACTTCACTGTGGGTGCTGCATCTGCACAGAACATTTGAAAAGTGGCTTGTAGAAACGTCTTTGGCATGATGCCAAACTCAGCCCCAGTTTCTCCAAGTTCTGTTCTTAACATTTAACCCTTAAGGTGTACGATCCATTTGGAGTTAATTTTGTGGAGGTTGTAAAAGGCATCTCATGTGTTGGGTAGCAATCCAATATCAAGCTATGATGTAAAAGAGTAGAATTGAGGATGTGCCCCGTCCTGCGGTTCCAGGGGACCTGGAAGAGAGAACTGGAGGACAGGGAACACAATGAAGGACAGTCTGTCTGGAAGTCTGATCAGACTGTAATTTTAATTTCTTCACACAGGGGTTATATACACATAGAGACAGGATGTAGGGAGGGGGATTGATGTGTTTATAAAAAAGATAAAAGAGTATGATCTGTGGGTGTGTGGAGAGGTAAGGGGGAAGGGGATGTCTCAGCAGGCCCATGCCAAGGCATCTCTTCCCCTGTGGGACCAGTCACACACTGGTATAGCATAGAATAGAGTTTATTCAGGGCATGGGGAGGGGAGCCAGGAAGGTAGTAGAGGGAGAGGGAGAGGGAGAGGGAGAGGGAGAGGGAGAGAAGTAAGTAGAGAAGTAGAGGAGTAGAGGCCTTGGAGAGGGAGGCCCTGACCACATGGAGAGGAAGGGAAAAGCAAAGGGGGAGGGTTGAGGGGACAGAGAGGAGCTAGAGGCAAGAGATCAAGAGAGAGAGGAGGGGCAAACAGCCTCTTTTATAGTGGGCCAGGCCTACCTGGCTGTTGCCAGGTAACTGTGGGGGGTGGAGGAGCATACCTGGCTGTTGCCACATAACTGTGGGGGTGGAGTTTAGACAGAATACTGACACCACCTATTTACAAGATTTATGACTACATGTTCTTTGTAGTTTTCCATCAAGGCTACTTGTCTACAAGGTCTGTGGCTATCTGTTCTAGCGTTAGTGTTTTCCCACAGAAACCAAAACTTTGTGTTAGTAGGCATGTATGGCTGACTTAGGCCTTCAGTGTATAAGCAAAGTTGCTCCCAACAAGGATGTAATGAACTTACTAATGATTAGGAGATAGTAAGTCACACCAAGTAGAATTTAGCTGAGGGAGGACTGCATGTAAAACACCTCACTTTTTACTGCATAAAAGTAGTATGCTAAGTAGGCCTGTTAGAGATTAGAATGCTAGGATACCCATGTTTGTTCACCAAGATTGTCCAGAAATGCGGCTCCAAATCATAAGAAAGCAAACAACCCTGATACACAACCAGCCACTAGGCTCATCCCCATAGCAAAGAGCAGGCTTCTAACTAGTTGCTCTCTGGGGCTTTACAGGATCATGATCAACATTAATTAGGGTCCAGTGTGCCATAAAGGTTCAGGTTTTTTCTTCTTGAGAAAAGGATAGTTTTGCCACAAGGACAAGATGACACCTGGTGACAGCGATTTGAAAAGTTAAAAAACCACTGTTGCATTGAGTGCTGGCCTGATTAAGCAAGGATTTCTTTCCCTGAGGTCCACATGTACAGAGAATGACATAATTCCTTCTGAAACCCAGGAACGTATTTGGCAGAGCCAATAACAGTCTAAGGCCTAGGCCTTGGGAGGTTTCCTTAAGGCACTGAGGTATAGAGATAAAACAGAACTCCTCTAAAACCTGGAATATGCTTGGGAGAGCTGTTCATGGTCAGGGGCCAGGGCCTTAGGGAGGGCTTGCTTTAATGTTCGGCTTTTCTTTTCTCTTTCTTTCTTTCTTTCTTTCTTTCTTTCTTCCTTTCTTTCTTTCTTTTTTTTTTTGTTTTTTTGTTTTTTTGTTTTTTTTCGAGACAGGGCTTCTCTGTATAACCCTGGCTGTCCTGGAACTTACTCTGTAGACCAGGCTGGCCTAGAACTCATAAATCCGCCTGCCACTGCCTCCCAAGAGCTGGGATTAAAGGCGTGTTCCACCACCACCCTGCAATGTTGGGATTTTCAATTTAAAGGGAAAGACCCCGCCCGAACCCTTCCTAGTTTCATCGGAGAGATGGGTGGAATGGAGAGATGGGTGGGATAATCCGTTCTTGGTTACTCCCCCTCCCCCTCTCTTATTCCTCCCTCTTCCTCTCCCTTCCCCTCTCCCTCTTCCTCCGCCTCCCCCTTCCCCTCCCCCTGTCCCTCTTCTGCCCCCTCTTCCCCCCCCCTCCTTTATAGAAGCAGGGGCGAACGTTTACTCTTCTTTTAGAAACAGGGAAATGGTTCCTGACATTTCCTTTTGTTTCTTCTTTGACCACAGCCACTAACAAACCATAACTAACCTTCCTAAAAGACCAACAACCCTTCCCTCTCTGGGTCCTCCAAAAAGTTCTCAGAATTCCAGATGTCACACCAACACTGTAGCTGGCAAAACCATGCTTCTGCTAGAGCATGAGGCGGCTGCAGACAGTCAGAAGCAGTCTCATATTCCTATACCTGGGAGTAAAATAAGAGCACATTCTCATACTGTTTCTCTGCTTTTTTTTTTTTAAAGAAACAAAAATTCCAGAATTGCCAAAAATGTCACTGCAACCCAGAACTGAATACGAGATACTATTAAAGAGATGTTTTTAAAATTAATATTTTAATAGTGTGTGGAGTGGTTTCTTCCTGGGAAGGCATATTAATTCTAGAACAGCTACATCTTCAGCCTTTCAGAAAAAAAAAAAAAGGGTTTCTGAGACAAGCTATGTTGACTCAGGTCAGCTTCTTCTCAGACTCTTGTTCCCCAAGGCAATTGCCTTGCTTTCCTCTTGATTAAACTTTATAAGTCCTTGAATAAAAAGGATATATCGTAACAGAGTTTTAAAATAACTCATCTGAGTCATGTAATTAACTGTCGATTGCAGAAACAGGAAAAAGATTTACATGTGGAGCATGGCTTCTGCCTTCAGACCAGAACAGGAGGAACAGTTGACTGTGTGCACTTCCAGGTGAAACAGGGTAGACAATAGCTAGATCACAGACTAAAGTTTAAGGGAGTCAGCTGCTGGGCTCACCATTATGAAGAAGGACCTGATTCAGGCAGGGTGGTGATTTTGTAATTTCGCAGCATGTATTAATTTATGGATATTAGTGAAAACAGACCAGATTGACATAGTCAAGTCAGCTCAGAGGGGTCAGACACAGGCATTTGGCTTTCTAGCTGTCTTGTGTCAGGTTACAGGTCTCAGCAGGTAACAGAGCAAGGTGGTCAAGGTCAAACAGTATCTTATTGATGCTGTGGATCTGGCTGTCAAGTTCTCCCAGCATCCCTCAGTCCCTACCTGTCACAAGGTAAGGCTGGCGCATAGCCACCTTCTAGCTTAAGGTTTTAGGTGCCCTTCTCTCAGCCGCCCTTCCTTTTGTAATCCAACCATTTTGGTTACCTGGTCCTTTTCATCTATTGTTTACCCTCCTGGCCTCTTAGTCTGGCTCTCCCCTTTTTCTTTCACCCTCTCCTGCCGTGGCTTAGAGCCATGTCCACTCTGGACTACCTAGATGCCCCTGCCCTAGCTATACTTTCCCTTTTGTCTAGAATAAAACTTTTACTCCACCATACCTAAGAACAGCCATACCCTTTTCTTTTTTATTTCTATTTCCACTCACTCCCCCATTCACTGTTCCTTGATTTCAAATTGGTAGCCCTGTTTTGCTTCAGTTGTTGTTACTGTGTGAGTTTGACTGGGGTTTGGCTGCAGGACTTCCCAGCTCTGAAGCAAGGGGATGGCTGCACTGGACCTTGAGTGTGGGATGGAATGCACACACAAAGGACCTTGGAAGATGAACAGGTTCCCTGAGAGAGTAGAAGGTTCTACTAAAATAAATATACCAGACTAGGGCTCTGTTTGTCCCTAGGGTGGAGGGCAGAGCTGGGAAGCCCTATGTTGTCTGAGTCATTTAATCTCTAATCCTCCAGTAGAGGATCTGGCAGTGTCCTGAGGCCCAGCTGGGTGGTCAAAGCTAATGAGGGACTCTGGGCAGGCTAGCAATCAGGAGGAGCACCAATGGGAAGCAGCCTGCAGATTCTTTCCATATTCTCCTGTGATGCAGTACATCAGAGAGCTATGAGGGAGACCACAAGCCATGCCATAGTGATTGAGGTAGCCACTGGGAAGAGCAGGTTAGGTAAAGCTGTCAAGAGTCCAATCTGATTGGACTGGGATGAACTGTGAACCAGACTATGGTTCTGTTGGTACATGTAGTGACCTGAGAAGAGGGCCTTGACTTCTGAGCCTCCCTGCGTGTGGATTTCCTGGGTAGGAGGAGGCTATTCAGCTCTGTCCATGGGAAGCTGTGTTACTTATAATATCATGCCCAGCATGTGCACACAAGCATTGCTTTTGGTGTGCAATGGGAAGACAGATTTCAAAACTGAGGGTCTGGTTTCTAGAAGTTCTGAACATTGCATTGCAAATTTAGTTTTATGTGATAAAGTTTACAGTTTAGAAACTGGTAGGGAGGAGGTGATGGGGATTATCCTTCAGCAATATTTGATTAAAATCCTTTTACCTTTCCATTACCACCAGCCAGGATGGTGTGATTTAGGAAAATTCAGTTCCAGGGTACACAAGGAATTTCTGAGATGCAGAGGTTTCTCAAGTGTGCATGGTGGTTTTCAGGTGGGTAGGGCAGATTCCACATCATGTACTATATATAATCCACGTGGCAGGGCACAGGCATTAGATTATTCTTCAACCTTTGTTTGTGTGTGGGCTCAGTGGGGCTGGGTTTGTGTGAGATCACAAGGGGGCATTAGGTGCTGCAGAGCCATAGCCCACCTCTCTGATCACCTCCATACAGAGAGAGTTCTAGAGCATGAGGTCTCTCTGTTTGGAAGTGAGATCTGTAGTGGCTGGAGGGTCAGAAATATAACAGTTTAGGGATCACTTTGAGTTATTTTTGTGGGAGTTGTGAAGTCTGTTTAATGTGTATACACATGCATTCATAGGTAACATTGGGTCAAGTTCACATTTTTCTGACTTAATTTCCTTAGGTCTTTTGATGAAAACTTGACTATAACTTGGGGCTTGTGTTCTTGGCTTTTTCTCTGCATCCAATTCTTTTTATCACAAATATTGTAAACCTTTTGATGTAGTTTCATGGTAAGTATGGGCAGAATTCATATTGTACAAAAATGTGTACTATTTCTTCATAATTCTATTGACAATTATGAGTTGTTTTTTTCATATGGCCAATAGCTTTGAAATCAGCTTTCCTGTTATAGATTGTTAGGAGTTTTCTTTAGATTGTTTTGAATTCATCCTGCAAATTGAACATGCCCAACATCCTTTTTTTTTTTCTTTTTTTGAAAAGATCACTTTCATGGTGTTGTTTACAGTTGTATAAATGGGTAAAAGATATTCTATATAATTATTTAGTGAACTACAGTAAGTGTGTGAAACTGAAATTGGTGTAAAATAATGTACAAAGCCATAGAAAGAGGACTTTATTATAGACTTTAGTGACACAGAATACACTGTTAGGGTCACATAAATGATATCTCACTATGTATGACTTAATTGAGAAAACAAAAAGAGTGAAAATAAAACATGGTCCAGAATTGAAAAATGATTCTGGATGTGACATGGGATTGTGTATTAGCCATGAAGTCTGATAGCAGTAGCTTGGGATTTTCCACAGTTATCAACTAAAATTAGTTATAAAACTATGTTGTGTTATAGTTGATGTAAAATTGCACATATTTAATGCATGTGTTCTCATATATTTGATCATAATACCTACTCCCAAGCAACCGCATTCTACCGAGTTATCATAAAAATTACAGAATTGTCATGGATCCCAGCAATCTTCTCAGTATGTTTTCCACACACTTGAAATTAACTTTTTTTTTTTTTAACTTTTTTTATTTTGGTTTTGGTTTTGGTTTCTCAAGACAGAGTTTCTCTGTGTAGCCCTGGCTCTCCTGGAATTCACTCTGTAGACCAGGCTGGCCTCAAACCCAGAAATCAGCCTGCCTCTGCCTCCCAAGTGCTGGGTTTAAAGCCGTGCAACATCACAGCCCAGCATTAAATAACCTAAAAATATTTATTTACTTGTGTGGGGGAATGTACCTACTTTTAAACATGTGAGTACCACAGTGTACATGTAGAGACAGCGGACAATATTCAAAAGTTAGTTCTCTCCTTCCACCATATCTATTCTGGGGCTAAAACTCAGATCATCAACCCACTGAGACATCTCACTGGCCCTAAATAAATTACTTAAATCTATATTTATATCTCTCAAAGTTTCTATACTCAAGTTGACTAGAAAACATAACAAAAGATACTATCTTAGTTCATTTTCTGTAATTATAACCACATGCCACAGCCTGGGTCATTTTTTAAACAAACAAAATAGATTTGTTGGGCTCATGATCTGTGGAGACTGGGAGTTTCAAGAAGACAGCAACAGTATCTGATAAGGGCCCTCTTGCTACATCCTAACATGATGAGGGCATCACCTAGTGAGACAGAGCAAATGTGATAATGAGGTTCTTCTACTTGTCCTTATAAAGCCGCTTGTGCCATCATGGGGATTCTATTCATGATCATCTCTAAACTCAAGTTACTGGGCAGATATTGACAACACTGAGCAAGGTCTGGAGAGATGGCTCAGCAGTTAAGAGCACTGACTGGTCTTCCAAAGGTCCTGAGTTCAATTCCTAGCAACCACATGGTACCTCACAACCATCCTTAAAGGGATCTGATGCCGTCTTCTGGTGTGTCTGAAGATAGCTACAGTGTGCTTACATATATAAAATAAATAAATCTTTTTTAAATGGGGTGGAGAAATGTCTCAGAGGTTAAGAACACTAACAATGCTCCCAGAGGTGTTGAGTTCAATTCCCAACAACCACATGGTGGCTCACAACCATCTGTAATGTTATCTTGACGCGCCCTCTTCTGGCAAGCCAGTAGCACACTGTACATAATGAATATCTTTAAAAACCAAAAAAAAAAAAAAACCAAAACAAAATGCAAAACCCTTGCCAAAAAAGGGAGAAGATTTCTCCTCTCCTCTCCCTAAGAAGGTAGGTGAAATTTATTTGAGATTGACAAAAGGCTCTATGGTTATTTGAAGAAGATGGTCTGTTACCTAGATGCTTTTTTTTCTTTTCATTTTTCTTTCTTTTTTTTGGGGGGGGGGTTTCGAGACAGGGTTTCTCTGTGTAGCTCTGGCTGTCTTGGAACTCACTCTGTAGACCAGGCAAGACTCAAACTCAGAAATACACCTGCCTTTGCCTCCCAAGTGCTGGGATTACAGGCGTGAGTCACCACTGACCAGCACCAAGATGCTTTAATTAACACTTAAACTACGGATCAGCCTTTATTGGGACATTCTGTTAAATATCCTTTCTATATGTATAGAGATTCATTCTCTCTATGGATTAACATGTGTATATCTAGAGAACCTGTACTAATACAAGTGTGGTTTTTCTCTGCTTCATCACTGATAAAGATGTGCTGGTTCACAATAGTGCTCAACAGTGTTTCCCTTGTGTTTCTGGCTTTTCTCCCAGAGTCCTTTCATACCAATCATCTGTTGAAAGGGAGTTTCTGTTTCGGCTGAGCCCAACGTGAAGCCACAAAACAAAAGTGTTGTTTCCTAAAATCCTTCTTGAATGTTAATAGACTGGGCACTCTTCCTGGGTCAGATTGATACCTCCTCCACTGCACCTATGAAAGCTACTCATCTTGATTTCAGGAAGAAGAAGGCAAGTACTGTGAGGAAAGCTCAGGCAAGGTCTGAAGTAAGTGCAGGATCAATGCTCACAGAGTGGGGTTGAATCAAGTATCTGAATAGCTTGAGCTTGAAATGGTGAGTTTTCCCCCAGGGGTGGGTGAGGTGAGATTCCTCTTGTAGGAGAGGCACAAATGCTAATGGGTGCAAACCACTCAGGAGATCTGGAAAGGTCTGACCCTGGACAGGAAGCACACTTTAACCTTGAGTAAAATTCACTGGCCAGTCAGGCCTCCAAGTGGATCTGCCAGTCAGACAAAGAGGGGAGATCTTCTGGTTGCTCTCTGCAAGCTTGCTGCAACTGTGCTGGCTTGGATAGTTCTGTGCTTCCTGCTCTGAGCTGTGCTGTTGGGAGCTGTGAGAGGACCCCAGGGAAGCTCTGAAATTGAGACCTGGTGAGCACAGGAAAAAAATGCCCACAATAGGGAGGAGCAGGTCTTTGAGCAGTGGGAGCAGGGTTGGTGAGTCCTCTCTCGGGCTGGAGGGAAACCATCAGCCAGATGTGACCCCCTGTGTGGTCCCTTGTGGTGCTCCTCAGTTACCAAGTCAGTTGGTGACCAATGAATAACTTCACTATCATGGCTGATTGTGAATTGGCCCAAAACCTTTGGATCATTGGCTTGCTTGTAGAAACATGGGTGGTTTCTTTGAGTCTGCTGCACATGTGTCCAAAAACTTTTTCTTTTATAGTATACATTAAGAAGACAGGTATATATCTAATAGGTCTGCTTTTACATGTTACTTGTTTTTTTTTTTTTTAAGTTTTTTTTTCATTTTTTTTTTGGTTGCAGTTGTTTATAGTTCTTTATGTGTTTAGTGTTTTGATTATTATGCGGCAAAGGGACTTTTTTTGTCTAATCTATGTGGATGCTTCTTTACCTTAATAGGCATCTTCTATAGTTGAGGAAATTTTTCATTTATGAGTTCATTCAAAATAATTTATAGGAGCTGGAGAGATGACTCAGCAATTGATGCCACTGATTGTTCTTCCAGAGGTCCTGAGTTCAGTTCCCAGCAACCACATTGTGACTCACAACCATCTGTAATGAGATCTGATGCCTTCTTCTGGTGTGTCTGAAGAAATGTACGGACATATATAAAATAATAAATCTTAAAAAAGAAAATAATTTATAGACTTTTGAGCTGATATTCTCTTCTTCCAATCATCTGTAGTTTTTGCTTTTTCATATGTTGCAGTGTCCCTACTTGCTTATTGCCACAATACTGTTACACTCAGCATTTTTGTTTTTGACCAATATGTCCGTTTTTCTATTTATCTTCCTTCCTGTTCTGTGGGTGAACCTTGCCTCTGTAGTTGTCAGTGTACAATTTCAGTTGCCTGCCTTCAGGGACTTAGCAAATGCTTAAGTCATTCCTTGCCTCTCCCACCTGCTGCTCTTGTCAGGTGTGCTTTGCATACATGGACCACCAAATGCAGCAGCTCTGTATGTTTGTTCCCTGTCTCTGTTCTCTGCACATGCCCCTTCTCTATTCTCTGTCTCTACCCTCATTGCACTCTCTCTGCTCCCTGTCTCTCTGTGTGTCCTCTTGTGTACTTCTATCCCTTCCCCAGGTTCTTTTTTTCTTACATTTCAGATGTAATCCCCTTTCCACATTCCCCCACCCACCCAGGAACCCCCCTATCCCACTCCCACTCCTCCTGCTTCTATGAGGATTTGCCCACAGCCACCCTCCAACTCCCACCTCCACACTCATGATTTCCCCCACACTGGGGTGTCCAGCCTTCACTGGATCAAGGACTTCCTCACCCACCTATGTCTGACAATGTCATCCTCCCCTACACATAAAACTAGGGCCATGGGTTCCTCCCTATGTGCTCCCAGGCTGATGATTTAGAACCTGGGAGCTCTGGTTGATTGGTATTGCTGCTCTCTCCATAGGGCCGCAAACCCTTTCAGCTCCTGCAGTCTTCTCTCTCACTCACCCATTGGGAACCACTTGATCAGTTCAATGGTTTCCTGTGAGCATCCACATATCCTTATTTGACACTCTGGCAGACCTCTAAGGAGACAGCTATATCAGGTTCCTGTCAGCACGCACTTCCTGGCATCCATGTCAGCTTCTACCTTTGGTGACTGCACAAGGCATGGATACCCATGTGGAGCAGTTTCTACGGCCCCTCCTTCTGTTTCTGTCCCATGCTTTGTCTCCATATTTGCCCCCATGAGTATTTTGTTACTCCTTCTAAGTAGGGCCAAAGCACCCACACTTTGGTTTTCTGTTTGTATGAGCTTCATGTGATCTGTGAGTTGTATATTGGCTATTGTGAGTTTTTGGGCTAATATCCAATTATCATTCAGTGCATATCATGTGTGATCTTTTGTGATTGGGTTACCTCACTCAGGTTGATATTTTCTAGTTCCATCCACTTACCTAAGAATTTCTCAAATTCATTGTTTCTAAAAGCTGAGTGTTATTTGAGTTTGTTGATCTTCCTGTGGAGTTCCTATCCGTTTGAGGACCTTTAATCCTTCCCCCAACTCTTCCACAACAGTTGCAAAGTCCATTCAATGTTTGACTGTCGTTCTCTGCATCTGTTTCAGTCAGCTGCTGGGTGGAACCTCTCAATGGACAATTAATTATGCAAGGCTCCTGTGTGGGAGCATAACAGGGTATCCTTAACAATGTTAAGGATTAAAGCTTGCCAGTAATGTGGGTCTGTAGTTGGGCAAGTTTTCATTGGCTATTCCCTCAGTCTCTGCTACAGCTGTACCCCAGTGTTTATTTTAGACAGGACAAATTTTGTTCTGTGTGTCTACTGTGTTGTCATTGAATTTGATCCTTCAGCTTTGTTCTAATGATCCCATACATTCACCATTTGGTCTCTGTCCCGAAATCCCATAAAATACAGTATAAATTTTTGTTACTCAATGTTAATCTATTTTGTAAGCCTGTTGGTTTTATATTTTTGACTTTATTGTTTTTGTTTTTCCAAGACAAAATTTCTCTGTGAAGCCCTTCCAGTCCTGATAGTAGAGATAGAATCCACACAAGACACCTGACATATTATTGTACAATAAACACAATATTGTGCTCTTCATTCACATCTTAAATTTTGAAATTTGTCCCAATATAAAGATTGTATTCTATTTCTAAAGATGGCATAGGCTAATGATATCAATACTACCTGAGGCTTCAGAGTCATTGGATTCCAGGTGTATAATGTTCTGCCTTACTCGTGTGTTTCTTCTGAAATTTTTGGACAAATAGGAATATTTTTCCTGTGTGGATGAATATGATTATCATATGTGCCTCATCTTTAGTTTTGCCAGAATATGTGTCCTTAGAACCCTTCTTAGTTCTTTTTTTTTGTTTTGTTTTTGTTGTTGTTTGTTTTTTGTTTTTTTTGTTTTTCAAGGCAGTGTTTCTCTGTGTAGCCCTGGCTGTCTTGGAACTCACTCTGTAGACCAGGCTGACCTCGAACTCAGAAATCCGCCTGTCTCTGCCTCCCAAGTGCTGAGATTAAAGGCGTGCGCCACCACCTTCCGGCTTCCTTAGAACTCTTTATCTTCATGTTATGGATAGTTGTTGGTCCCCATGTAGACGATAGAAATTGACCACCGTTATGTTGAAGACCTGCCAGGGCTTTCCACTTTTCAGTTATCAGATTCTCCTGCCCTATGTTGCTTATTTATCGTCAACATTTATATTATGAATATTTTCATCTGTCCATTTGTATCTGTTTAAACATGCATTCCCTTTTAGTAAAATTTTATTCATGTTGCATTTTAAACTGATACAATTTATGTTTCTTTAAGATGAATGCAGAACTGCTTTGAATGTATGATTCTTTGTAAGAACTTCAGTAAAGAACTGTGAGTTCTATCATTTCTGTTTCCTTGGTTGATTTTTACAGGGGGATGTGTGTCTTAATATGTAACTCTTGCTGTCCCGAAACTTATTGCATTGACCATGCTGGCATCAAGCTCAATGACATACACCTGCCTGTGCCTCTGGGATTAAAGACATGAGTAAAACCACTGAGGTTGTCCATCATTTATGTAGTTACTAATTGTTCATACAGTGTCTTTAATGTGTGCTGAGTGCTGTTGGTCTGTTTCCCTGTCCATCTCCCTCTCAATTGGCATTTCTCTTGCAAAGCTATATCCTATTCTGTGGGTTCAGAAGCTACACATGCAATCCCAATAATACAAGTTCTTTTTAAAATGACATAACAATTAAATTATAACTTCTGTGTCAAGAAATAAATGGAAGTAGCACCGTAAATATAGGATTATATTGTCTAGGAAGCATACCTTTATTTACAGTGATGTCAGTATCATGCTTTGTGTTGTAAACATATTTTAGGATGTAATGAATTTTGATGATGTGCATATCAACTTCACTGGAGAAGAGTGGGATTTGCTGGATCCTTCCCAGAAGAATCTGTACAAAGATGTGATGCTTGAGACCTACCAGAACCTCACTGATATAGGTAAGACTGTGAATTTTCTTTTGTTTTTCAAAATAAGGGAACAAATATTTCTTGGTTATTGATAACACTCTGTTATTTGAATTGAGAACATGGAAGATTGAGTGGAATAAATCAGAGTCAGTGTTGTGAAAATTCACAGTAAGTTGAATTTTGCCTAATTTCCAATACTATCTCATTCGTTTTCTGGTACTGTGTTTTAGGGTACAATTGGGAAGACCACCGTATTGAAAAAGAATTTCAATATTCCAGAAAGTACAAAAGGTAATATTAATGTGCAAACTGATACATATATGCCTCTGAGGCAATTTTAATATGTCCTGGATACTCTAAAGAGAAGGAAGTATGTCAAATATCAGTCCTTTAAGTATAGTTATGATTAAAATATTCTCACAAAGTCAGGTACCTCAATGTCAGTTATCTGATTTGTGTTTGCAAGGCATTCCTCTAAGGAAGAAGACATAGAAACAATGCCTTAAGAGATACTTTTATGCTGGGTGGTGGCACTTGGGAGGCAGAGGCAGGCAGATTTCTGAGTTCGAGAGTTCGAGGCTAGTCTGGTCTACAGAGTGAGTTCGAGGACAGCCAGAGATACATAGAGTAACCCTGTCTCGAAAACCACCTACCCCCCACCTCAAAAAAAAAAAAGAGATATTTTTATTTGATTTATAGCTCCATTAGATTTATGCTGTGGAAAAACCAATCTAAATAGTCTCATAATATTAGATGTTGCACGTTGAATTGTGATAAATATATATACAAACCATCCAGTAAGTAAATAGTCCATGGTAAACTCAGGGATACTGATATTCTTGTAGTGACATTGCTTAGTTTATTGAGAGGTCAGTTTATGAGAGTGAAGAATGTTGTCATGGAGAAACCTCAATCCATATACAGTATGTTTACAAGAAACAAGAACTCAAATAGTGTTAATTCAATGTGGAAATCTTATGTTTCTTCTTCTTCTTATGGTGTATCAAGTGTGAGAATAAAAAAAAAAACAACTGTGTGAGCATATGAATATTTAAAGGAGCAACTTACTTCTGTTTATTCCAGAACAGTAAGAAGATATGAAATATTCTGCCTTTGGTAGACTTTCTGAATATGATACAAGTTTGCAGTTAATTCGTTTTCAAACTTTACTGGGAACATCCCCAATGTCACACTGCAGAATATCTCCATGGGTACTAGAAAATTGTAAATTTTTCTGGTTTTCCTGGTTCACAGTGCTAATGTGGTGTGATTCACACTTTGGAAAATATATGAATGTGATCAGTGTGATAAAGGTCTGATTTTTTGCCTTCAGATACATAAAATACATTATATTTAAACCTCATAGAGAAAAAGGATGTTATATCTGTGAGCCATATAGTAAATATTCTTGTCATCACAGGTGTTTTCAAAGAGGCAAATCAAGCCAGAGTTGGGGAGAACACTATGAACATATGAAGTGATAAAACCTTAAGATATGGTTCTTCTTTTTTATTAAACCAAACTGTAAAATTAATTCATATTGATTAAATGATTGATCAGGGTAATGAATGTGGTAAAGCTTTCATTTGTGCCAATTATCATTGCAGGCATAAAAGAAGTCATAGCGGGGAGAAACCATATGAATATAATCAATGTAGTAAAGCCTTTGCAAGACTCCGAGCTCTCCAATTTCATAGAAGAACACATACTGGAAAGAAACCTTATGAATGTAATCAATGTGGTAAAGCCTTTTCAAGGTCCAGTAGTCTCAAATGTCATAAGAGAACACATACTGGAGAAAAACCTTATGAATGTAATCAATGTGGTAAAGCCTTTTCAGATCAGAGGAATCTCAAAAGACATAAAAGAATACATACTGGAGAGAATCCATATGAATGTAATCAATGTGGTAAAGCATTTTCACAAGGGAATAGTCTCCAACTTCATAAAAGAACCCATACTGGAGAGAAACCTCATGAATGTAATCAATGTGGTAAAGCCTTTACAAGACCAAGTCATCTCCAACGTCATAAAGCAACACATACTGGAGAGAAACCGCATGAATGTAATCAATGTGGTAAAGCCTTTGCAAGACTCAGTCAACTCCAATATCATAAAATAATTCATACTGGAGAGAAACCTTATGAATGTAATCAGTGTGGTAAAGCCTTTTCACGCCAGAGAGTTCTCCAAAGTCATAAAAGAGTACATACTGGAGAGAAACCTTATGAATGTAATCAATGTAAGAAAGCCTTTGCAACAGCCTCTCATCTCAAAATTCATAAAAGAGTACATACTGGAGAGAAACCTTATGAATGTAATCAATGTGATAAAGCCTTTGCAACAGCCTCTCATCTCAAAATTCATAAAAGATTACATACTGGAGAGAAACCTCATGAATGTAATCAATGTGGTAAAGCCTTTGCAAGATGCACTGATCTCCAATATCATAAGAGAACACATACTGGAGAGAAACCTTATGAATGTAATCAATGTGGTAAAGCCTTTTTATATCGGATTGGTCTCCAGTATCATCAAAGAATACATACTGGAGAGAAACCTTATGAATGTAATCAATGTGGTAAAGCCTTTACAAGACCCACTCATCTCCAATATCATAAAATAATTCATACTGGAGAAAAAATTTATGAATGTAATAAATGTGGTAAAGCCTTTTTATATCGGATTGGTCTCCAGTATCATCAAAGAATACATACTGGAGAGAAACTTCATGAATGTAATCAATGTGGTAAAGCCTTTTTATATCAGAGTGGTCTCCAGTATCATCAAAGAACACATACTGGAGAGAAACCTTATGAATGTAATCAATGTGGTAAAGCCTTTTCAGATCAGAGGAATCTCCAAAGACATAAAAGAAGACATACTGCAGAGAAACCTCATGAATGTAATCAATGTGGTAAAGCCTTTGTAATACATAGTCATCTCCAAAGACATAAAAGAATACATACTGGAGAGAAACTTTATGAATGTAGTCAATGTAATAAAGGCTTTGCAAGAGCCTATAATCTCAAAATTCATA
>NW_021604728.1:1948549-1954293 GCF_004785775.1 Grammomys surdaster
TCAATGTAATAAAGGCTTTGCAAGAGCCTATAATCTCAAAATTCATAAAAGATTACATACTGGAGAGAAACCTTATGAATGTAATCAGTGTGGTAAAGCCTTTTCACAAGGGTGTACTCTCCAACGTCATAAAAGAACACATACTGGAAATAACCCTTAGGAATGTAGCTAATGTGGTAAAGCCTATTTGCAAGGGAGATGTCTCCAAAACTGTAAAAGACCACATACTGGTGAGAAATCTTATTAATATAATCCGTGTGACAAAAGGCTTTTTATAAACTTATTTTCTGCAAAAGTATAAAAGAGCCCATGTTAGAGAGAAACTATGAATGTAATTGTACTGGCTGGTTTTGTGTGGAAGTTGACACGGGCTGGAGTTATCACAGAGAAAGGAGCTTCATTTGAGGAAATGCTTCCGTGAGAATCAGCTGTATGCAGTTTCTCAATTAGTGATAAGTTGGGAGGGCCCACTGTGCGTGGAATCATTCTTAGGATGGTATTCTTGGGTTCTATGGGACTTTGTTATTTTCTAAGAACTACAACTTCCAGCATTCCAGTAAGTTACTTGTTCCCTGGACAGGTGAGTCATATAGGTTAATTTTGGGCATTACACACCCTTAATCTGTTGTAATCATAATCTCTTTGCATCTATCCATTGTTTCTGTAGTAAGTAGTGTGATTTCAAGGCAGGGGAAGCAAACTAGCAAGTAACATCCTTCCATGACCTCTGCCTCAGCTTCTGCTTTTTTACCTGCTTAGTTCCAGTCCTGACTTTCTTTGGTGAGGAACAGATACAAGGAACTGTAAGCTCAATAAACCCTTTCCTCTCCAACTTCCTTATAGTTCAGGATGTTTTGTAGAAGAATAGAAACCCTGACTAAGACAGTAATCAATGTGCTAAAGCCTTTGCACGTCCCAGTACTTTCCAAAACATTAAAGAAGCATACTGGAAAGAAACCTCATGAATGTAATAAATGAGTTAAAGACTTTTCACAACCTTGTAGTCTTTATTATTATAAAAGAGCACATACCGGAGAGAAACCTTATGGATGTAACTAGTGTTCTAAAGCATTTGCAAGTCACAGTCATCTGCAGTCTTATAAAAGATCTATACAAGAGATAAACCACATGAATCCTATCAATGTGTTACAGCCTTTGCATAACATCATTTTTTTTTTTGGTTTTTGGTTTTTGGTTATTTTGAGACAGGGTTTCTCTGTGTAGTCCTGGCTGTCCTGGAACTCACTCTGTAGACCAGGCTGGCCTCGAACTCAGAAACCCATCTGCCTCTGCCTCCCAAGTGCTGGGATTAAAGGTGTGCTCCACCACCACCCGGCTGCATATCATCATTCTTTACATACAAAAAAAATCTCTCTGGAGAGAACCCCTGTTAATGTAATCAGTGTAAATTCACTGTCATCTGCAACTACATAATAGAACGCACTCAAGAGAGCAACCCTATCAAGGTAATCAGTGTATTAGGCCTTTGCGAGTTACAGTTATCCCCCAATACATACTGTAGAGCAATTTCATGAATGTCATGAATGAGGTAAAGCCTTTCCCGGACAGTCATCTCTGAATACACAAAAGAAAATGTGCAGGAGAAACACCTCATGAATTTAACCAATGTGAAAAAGCCTTTGCATATCACAGTTGTCTCCCAATACATGAAGAAGCACATACTGGAGAGAGGCTCTATGAATGTTATGAATGTGGTAAAGCCTTTGCATGTCACTATCCTCTCCAAATACTTCAAGGAACACACATTTTAGAGAAACCTTATGAATGAAATAAACATGGAAAA
Source organism: Grammomys surdaster (assembly GCF_004785775.1). Classification (NCBI taxonomy): domain Eukaryota; kingdom Metazoa; phylum Chordata; class Mammalia; order Rodentia; family Muridae; genus Grammomys; species Grammomys surdaster. The sequence continues at coordinate 1,950,354 of NW_021604728.1, forward strand.
GCCTGTGCATATCACTATAGTTTCCAATGACATAAAAGAACACATATTGGACAGAAACCTTGGGAATGTACTCACGATGGAAAACCCTTTATATGCCACAGTAGTCTCTGAATACAAAAATGAACACATACTAGAGAAATCTTCTGAAAATAATATGTTAAAGCCTCTGGACATCCTAATCATTTAAATGCAAGAAAGAATTCATAGTAGAAATAAACTGCAGTGATTTGAATATGCTTCGACCAAAGAAATGGCAATATTAAGATTTTTGGCCTTGTTGGAGTGAGTATACAGTACTTTCTTGAAGGAAATGAATTCTGATGGTGGTGGTCTTTGGAGCTCTGGCCAGGGTAAAACAGATCCTCCTATTGTTTGGCTGGAAGACCTTCTTTTCCTAGCTGCCTGCTCCTGAAAATGTAAAACTCTGAGCTCCATCTTCAGCATCATTGCTGCCTGCATGCTGCTTTTCTTCCTGCTATGATGGTAATTGACTAAACATTTGAAACTGTAAGCCAGGCCCAATTAAATACTTGCCTCTAAAACAGTTGCCTTGGTCATAGTCTCTATTCTTTGCAATGGAAATTCTAAGACAGAAGTTGGTACCCCAGATATAGATATTGCAATGATAGGCTTGTCCATGTTTCTATTTGGAGCATGTAGCGTTTTATACTTTGGATTGTACATGGATTAAGTGGAGCTTAATGTTACATTCTAATAAGAATGTGGAACACAAATATATGTACTAAGGGTTATTTGTACTTTGTATATATTTTTTATGATATTTTGCTGAAGAATGTTGCTGCCTTTTTCTCTTGTCTGAAGAGTGTCCTTGAGGCTAAGGTAAGGAGGTTTATGTTGATTGCATTAGCAAATAAAGTCTCAGGAAAGCCAAGCATAGCCTTTGCCCTATGTATATTCTTATGGTGATTCTTTTGATCAAACATAGTAATCTTAGAAAGGAAAAAAAATAAAATGTTAGATTCAAAGAAAAAAAGGCTCACCAGGAAGTTGAAGAATCTAAATTCTGTGATCAAATGTATCTGATGGTATGAAAGAAATGGTGATGTTATAGCATAATTCCATCCACCTAAACGTATGGATGTGAAGTTGTATGAAGGAGAACTGTATCATGATAGGCATTATTATTACCTGGTTATTGTTTCCATGTAGACATAAGGAGATGAAAGTAGGTGTCAAATTGACAAAGGATAGATTGTCATTACTATTCTGGGTTTTCAATTTAATTTCTAAAGTGAAATACTTAGGTCCAGGCATGGTGGTACATCACCCACCCAGGAGATGAGATTCAAGCAGATTTCTGGTTCAAGTCATCCTGGTCCAGAACAAGTTTTAGGTAAAGCAAAGCTTAGGTACAGGCAGTGTGTCACACAAACACAGATACACACATGCACAGGCACATGCACCCACCTTTTATTCCATTATTCAGGAGACAGAGCCATGCAGGCTTCTGAGTTCAAGGTTGAAGTACTGAGTCAGTTCTAGTACTGCCAAGCTTAGGCAGTGAAGTTGAAAATTAGAAAGGTGGTTATAATGTAATAGAAGGGGCATTTTCCAGCCTCAGCAAGCAGCAGCACTCAGCAGCTTTGTCCATATGGCTCTGGCTTTAGAGGCAAGATTAGAAGGGACTACTGATACAGTTGATACTTGTTAAAAAATTAACAGTGGTGAAGAAGAAACCAGCATCACTGAGGTGAAATCTGGGGAGTGTTTTCTGAGAGGACAATCAAGTTCTTTTCCAGAGATAGCCAAAGTTGTACCTTGTGGTGCAGGTGGTTTTGTTCATGTGTAAATATCACTAACATAGCACCATTTTTAAGGCATGAACGTATTATGGAGGACAGCTAAGGCTTGGCCCCATGAAGGGAGTGTATGAGAGGAAAGCAGTGAAGCATAGTTGCAGCAGGAGAACCCAGCATATTGAAGATGTCAGTGCCATGGGACTAGTAGAAAGACCAGCAGTAGCAGTAGACTGGATTCAACCAAAACCTAGAGTGCTATAGAGAGAAGAGCTGTAGAAATGACCCATTCTCTTTTGTGATGCACAAAAGGTCATATGTGAATCCCAGATATGGGAACATGAAGCTGTAATATTGAAGTTGCCTTGGCGACCCCAAGATTTTGAGGTGCCAGAGCTGTGGAGTACCTGCTCAGGAAAACTGCTTTCAGGAAATAAAACCAGCCAAAGAGAAAGAATTGTGCTGTAGTTAAGAAAGCAGAAAGGAGTCAGATATCGGAAGATAGCTTTGATGTCAGATATGAAGATGTAGAGTTTGGAGGTTGACCTGTTCACTTTTGTTCTTTTGGTGTAGTATTTCATCACAATGGCATTTATGAATGATGAGTTCATTTCCTGTGAATTTCAATGTATATGATATGCTATTTGTTTTGAAAATATAGGGGATTACAGTTACATGATTAGATGAATCTCAGAAGTGCCTTCTATTTTGGAGTTTTAACATTTTTTGAGACTGCTATAACTGATAGAAAATTTTAAATTTCAGACTCATGCATTTTGGATTATGCTATTTTAAAATATGTGTCAATACACTCGTGTGTTTGAACAAGCATATGGGGACCAGGAAGTGGAATGTGGTAGTTTATATATGGTTGGCTGAGGGACTGGCAGAATTATGAGGTGTGGCCTTGTAGGGTGAAGTGCATCACTATGTGGGTGGCTTTGAATTTCTACCCAGTGCTCAATGGATCCTCCTAGTAGCTCCCTGGATGACAGTCTCTTTCTGGCTGCCTCTGGATCAAGGTGCAGAGCTCTCATCTTCTTGTCCAGCATCATGTCTTCTTGTATGTCTGCCATGCTTCCTGCTATGATGAAAATGGAGTAAATCTCTGAAACTGTAAGCCATCCCCAATTAAATGGTTGCTTTTATAGGAGTTGCCTTGTTCATGAAACTCTCTTCATAGCAATGGAAATACTAAGAAAGAAACACTGAGTGTATTTAGTATGGTCAACCCTTTGCACAATTCTGTAGTCTTCATTATCATGAAAGAACATGTTGTAGAGAGAAACCTCATGAATGTGTTTAGTATAATGAAGCCTTTGCACACCTCTGTAGTCTTCATCCTTATGAAACTATTCATACTTGAGAAAAGTTCTATGAATTTTAGCAATGTGGTGAAGCCTTTCTGTTATGGGGCCCACTGAGATCCAACACAATTGAAACACCAGGACAATGCAAATGATAAGATTTTTTTGTAGTCACCTACTACTGATTAATCAGAACCACAAAAATATACTCAGAAGCTTAGCTGAATCAACCCACTCCAACCCTCAGTCTGACAGATAGTTATAAAGATTCCAAACCTGAAAACCACAAATATCACTGCCACCTTACATCTACATTTCCCACCAATCTGGATTTCCTTCTGTTGTTAACCTATGTCAACTTATACAGAATGTAGGTTTTATGATTTAGCCTATCACACCCATGTTGTGGTTAGGAATAGGCAGTTTATTTTGAAGAATAAAACATGAATAACAGAAATTATGATTAGGAACAGTCGTTGTGTTTTGGGAGAATAAAATATGAATAATGACAGCTGGCCCGATATTGTTAAGTACACAGGTCCCCTATTACCTCTGACTTGAACTTCATTTCAACCTACTGTTAAATGGAAGTTTTTAACAAAAGGCAGTCCTTAGAACAAGTTTTTTTTTTTTTGTTTTTGTTTTTATTTTTGTTTTTTTTGTTTTTTGTTTTTTTTTTTTTTGCTTGTTCCCAACATTTAGATATAATAGTCATTTTTGGGTATATAGCAGAACACATATTGGAGAGAAATCTTACAGCCGAAATCAATGTGATAAAACTTTTCATAACACATGTGTCTATGAGCATAAAAGAACATAGCCTGGAGAGAAACGCTATGAATAAGGAATGTGGTAAAGCCTTTGAATGGAGCAGTA